>NW_027475420.1:0-52627 GCF_051020985.1 Nomia melanderi | reverse complement strand
TTATATAAAACTATACAAAACTATATAGGACTGTATAAAACTATATAAAACTATATAAAACTATACAAAACTATATGAAACTATGTAAAACAATATAAAACTATATAAAACTACATAAAACTATACAAAACTATACAAAACTATATAAAACTGTATAAAACTATATAAAACTATATAAAACTATATAAAACTATACAAAACTATATAAAACTATATAAAGCTAATTGAACTACGTAAACTATATAATACTATATAAAACTATATAAAACTGTACAGAATCATATAAAACTATATAAAACTATATAAAAGTAATAAAACTATATAAAACTATATAAATCTCTATAAAGCTATTTAAACCTATATAAAACTATATAAAACTATATAAAACTATATAAAACTATACAAAACTATATAAAACTATGTAAAACTATGTAAAACCATATAAAACTATATAAAACTAATAAAACTATGTTAAACTACATAGGGATAAATAAAACTATGTAAAAGTATAAAATTCTATTAAAACTATATAAAGCTATATAAAACTAATAAAACTATACAAGACTATATAATACTATATAGAACTATATAAAACTATATAACGCTAATAAAACTATATAAAACTATATAAAACTATACAAGACTGTATGAAACTGTATAAAACTATATACAGCTATATAAAATTATATAAAACTGTATAAAACTATATAACACTGTATAAAACTATATGATACTATATAAAGCTATATAAAACTTGGTAGAACTATATAAAACTACATAAAACTGTATAATAATATATAAAACTATATAAACCTATATAATACTATATAGAACAAACAAAACTATATAAAACTATATAAAACTAACAAAACTGTATAAAACTATATAAAACTATATAAAACTGATAAAAGTATATAAAAATATATAAAACTATATAAAATTAACAAAACTATTTAAAACTATATAAAACTCTATAAAACAATATAAAACTATATAAAACTAACAAAACTATGGCCGTGGCGCATGAATCTGTGCAGCGGGAACGACCTCGGACCACCAGGGGCCGAGAAAACTACCGTCTCATGGAGCTGGACACTCACGGTCAGGGAAAAAGCCAATATATATCTGGTGATATCTCGGGTGCTATTAGAGATAGCGCAATAAACCAAAGTGCATTGTCTGCAGGAGGCCCTGGCGCATGAATCTGTGCAGCAGGAACGACATCGGACCACCAGGGGCCGAGAAAGTTACAGATTTTCGGTATCCGTCACCCAAAGTCATGTAAAAATCCAGCATATATATGGTGCTTTCTCGGGTGCTATTACAGATAGCGCCATAAATCAAAGTGCATTGTCTGCAGGAGGCCCTGGCGCATGAATCTGGGCAGCGGGAACGACCTCGGATCACCAGGGGCCGAGAAAACCACCGTATCATGGGGCCGGACACTCAGGGTCAGGGAAAAATCAAATATATATCCGGTGATATCTCGGGTGCTATTAGAGATAGCGCAATAAACCAAAGTGCATTGTCTGTAGGTGGCCCTACTGCATGAATCTGGGCAGCGGGAACGACCTCGGACCACCAGGGGCCGAGAAAACCACCGTCTCATTGGGCCGGACACTCAGGGTCAGGGGAAAATCCAATATATATCCTGTGATATCTCGGGTGATATTAGAGATAGCGCAATAAGCCAAAGTGAATTATCTGCAGGAGGCCCTCGCGCATGAATCTGTGAAGCGGGAACGACCTCGGAACACCAGGGGCCGAGAAAATCACCGTCTCATGGGGCCGGACTGTTAGGGTCAGGGAAAAATGCAATATATATCTGGTGATATCTCGGGTGCTATTAGAGATAGCGCAATAAATCAAAGTGCCTTGTCTGTAGGAGGCCCTGGCGCATGAATCTGTGCAGCAGGAACGACCTCGGACCACCAGGGGCCGAGAAAACCACCGTCTCATGGGGCCGGACACTCAGGGTCAGGGAAAAATCCAATATATATCTGGTGATATCTCGGGTGCTATTACAGATAGCGCATTAAATCAAAGTGCATTGTCTGTAGGAGGCCCTGCCGCATGAATCTGGGCAGCGGGAACGACCTCCGACCACCAGTGGCCGAGAAAACCACAGTCTCATGGGGCCGGACACTCAGGGTCAGGGGAAAATCCAATATATGTCTGGTGATGTCTCGGGTGCTATTAGAGATAGCGCAATAAACCAAAGTGAATTATCTGCAGGAGGCCCGGGCGTATAAATCTGTGCAGCGGGAACGACCTCGGACCACCAGGGGCCGAGAAAACCACCCTCTCATGGGGCCGGACACTCAGGGTCAGAGAAAAATCAAATATATATCTGGTGATATCTCGGGTGCTATTAGAGATAGCGTAATAAATCAAAGTGCATTGTCCGTAGGAGGCCCTTATGCATGAATCTGTGCAGCAGGAACGACCTCGGACCACCACGCGCCGAGAAAATTACAGATATTCGGAATCCGTCACCCAAAGTCATGTAAAAATCCAGAATATATATGGTGCTTTCTCGGGTGCTATTACAGCTAGCGCAATAAGTGAAAGTGCATTGTCTGTAGGAGGCCCTGGCGAATGAATCTGTGCAGTAGGAACGACCTCGGACCACGAGGGGCCGAGATAATTACAGATATTCGGAATCCGTCACCGAATGTCATGTAAAAATCCAGCATATATCTGGTGATATCTCGGGTTCTATTACAGATAGCGCAATAAATCAAAGTGCATTGTCTGTAGGAGGCCCTGGCGCATGAATCTGTGCAGCGGGAACGACCTCGGGCCACCAGGGGCCGAGAAAACTACAGTCTCATAGGGCTGGACACTCACGGTCAGGGAAAAATCCAATATATATCTGGTGATATCTCGGGTGCTATTACAGATAGCGCAATAAATCAACGTGAATTATCTGCATTAGGCCCTGGCGCATGAATCTGTGCAGCGGGAACGACCTCGGACCACCAGGGGCCGAGAAAACCACCGTCTCATGGGGCCGGACACTCAAGGTCAGGGAAAAATCCAATATATATCTGGTGATATCTCGGGTGCTATTAAAGATAGCGCAATAATTCAAAGTGAATTATCGGAAGGAGGCCCTGGCGCATGAATCTGTGCCGCGGGAACGACCTCGGACCACCAGGGGCCGAGAAAACCACCGTCTCATGGGGCCGGACACTCAGGGTCAGGGGAAAATCCAATATATATCTGGTGATATCTCGGGTGCAGTTAGAGATAGCGCAATAAATCAAAGGGCATTGTCCGTAGGAGGCCCTGGCGCATGATTCTGTGGAGCAGGAACGACCCCGGGCCTCCGGGAGCCGAGAAACTTACAGATTTTCGGTGTCCGTCACCCAAAGTCATGCAAAAATCCAGTATATATATGGTGCTATCTCGGGTGCTATTACAGATAGCGCAATAAATCAAAGTGCATTGTCTGTAGGAGGCCCTGGCGCATGAATCTGTGCAGCGGGAACGACCTCGGATCACCAGGGGCCGAGAAAACCACAGTCTCATGGGTCCGGACACTCAGGGTCAGGGAAAAATCAAATATATATCCGGTGATATCTCGGGTTCTATTACAGATAGCGCAATAAATCAAAGTGCATTGTCTGGAGGAGGCCCTGGCGCATGAATCTGGGCAGCGGGAACGACCTCGGATCACCAGGGGCCGAGAAAACCACCGTCTCATGGGTCCGGACACTCAGGGTCAGGGAAAAATCCAATACATATCTGGTGATATCTCGGGTGCTATTACAGATAGCGCAATAATTCAAAGTGCATTGTCTGTAGGAGGCCCTGCCGCATGAATCTGTGCAGCGGGAACGACCTCGGACCACCAGGGGCCGAGAAAATCACCGTCTCATGGGGCCGGTCACTCAGGGTCAGGGGAAAATCCAATATATATCCGGTGATATCTCGGGTGCTATTAGAGATTGCGCAATAAACCAAAGTGAATTATCTGCAGGAGGCCCTGGCGCATGCATCTGTGCAGCGGGAACGACCTCGGACCACCAGGGGCCGAGAAAACCACCGTCACATGGGGCCGGACACTCAGGGTCAGGGAAAAATCCAATATATATCTGGTGATATCTCGGGTGCTGTTAGAGATAGCGCAATAAATCAAAGGGCATTGTCCGCAAGAGGCCCTGGCGCATGATTCTGTGGAGCAGGAATGACCTCGGCCATCCGGGAGCCGAGAAACTTACAGATTTTCGGTGTCCGTCACCCAAAGGCATGCAAAAATCCAGTATATATATGGTGCTTTCTCGGGTGCTATTACAGATAGCGCAATAAACCAAAGTGAATTATCTGCAGGAGGCCCTGGCGAATGAATCTGTGCAGAGGGAACGACCTCGGACCACCAGGGGCCGAGAAAACCACCGTCTCATGGGGCCGGACACTCAGGGTCAGGGAAAAATCCAATATATATCTGGTGATATCTCGGGTGCTATTACAGATAGCGCATTAAATCAAAGTGCATTTCCTGTAGGAGGCCCTGGCGCATGAATCTGTGCACCGGGACGACCTCGGACCACCAGGGGCCGAGAAAACCACAGTCTCATGGGGCCGGACCCTCAGGGTCAGGGGAAAATCCAATATATATCTGGTGATATCTCGGGTGCTATTAGAGATAGCGCAATAAACCAAAGTGAATTATCTGCAGGCGGCCCTGGCGTATGAATCTGTGCAGCGGGAACAACCTCGGACCACCAGGGGCCGAGAAAACCACCGTCTCATGGGGCCGGACACTCAAGGTCAGGGAAAAATCCAATATATATATGGTGATATGTCGGGTGCTATTACAGGTAGCGCAATAAACCAAAGTGCATTGTCTGCAGGAGGCCCTAGCGCATGAATCTGTGCAGCGGGAACGGCCTCGGACCACCAGGGGCCGAGAAAACTACCGTCTCATGGGGTGGGACACTCAGGGTCAGGGGAAAAGACAATATATATATGGTGATATCTCGGCTGCTATTACAGATAGCGCAATAAATCAAAGTGCATTGTCTGTAGGAGGCCCTGGCGCATGAATCATTGCAGCGGGAACGACCTCGGACCACCAGGGGCCGAGAAAATCACCGTCTCATGGGGCCGGACACTCAGGGTCAGGAAAAAATCGAATATATATCTGGTGATATCTCGGGTGCTATTAGAGATATCGCAATAAATCAGAAGGCATTGTCTGTAGGAGGCCCTGCCGCATGAATCTGTGCAGCGGGAACGACCTCGGACCACCAGGTGCCGAGAAAACCACAGTCTCATGGGGCCGGACCCTCAGGGTCAGGGGAAAATCCAATATATATCTGGTGATATCTCGGGTGCTGTTCGAGATAGCGCAATAAATCAAAGGGCATTGTCCGCAAGAGGCCCTGGCGCATGATTCTGTGGAGCAGGAATGACCTCGGCCCTCCGGGAGCCGAGAAACTTACAGATTTTCGGTGTCCGTCACCCAAAGTCATGCAAAAATCCAGTATATATATGGTGCTTTCTCGGGTGCTATTACAGATAGCGCAATAAACCAAAGTGAATTATCTGCAGGAGGCCCTGGCGAATGAATCTGTGCAGAGGGAACGACGTCGGACCACCAGGGGCCGAGAAAACCACAGTCTCATGGGGCCGAACACTTAGGGTCAGGGGAAAATCCAATATATATCTGGTGATATCTCGGGTGCTATTAGAGATAGCGCAATAAACCAAAATGAATTATCTGCAGGAGGCCCTGGCGCAAGAATCTGTGCAGCGGGAACTACCTCGGACCACCAGGGGCCCAGAAAACCACAGTTTCATGGGGCCGGACACTCAGGGTCAGGGGAAAATCCAATATATATCTGGTGATATCTCGAGTGCTATTAGAGATAGCGGAATAAATCAAAGTGAATTATCTGCAGGGGGCCCTGGCGCATGAATCTGTGCAACGGGAACGACCTCGGACCACCAGGGTCCGAGAAAACCACCGTCTCATGGGGCCGGACACTCAAGGTCAGGGAAAAATCCAATATATATCTGGTGATATCTCGGGTGCTATTAAAGATAGCGCAATAATTCAAAGTGAATTATCGGAAGGAGGCCCTGGCGCATGAATCTGTGCCGCGGGAACGACCTCGGACCACCAGGGGCCGAGAAAACCACCGTCTCATGGGGCCGGACACTCAAGGTCAGGGAAAAATCCAATATATATCGGGTGATATCTCGGGTGCTATTACAGATAGCGCAATAAATCAAAGTGCATTGTCTGTAGGAGGCCCTGGCGCATGAATCTGTGCAGCAGGAACGACCTCGGACCACCAGGGGCCGAGAAAACCACCGTCTCATGGGGCCGGACACTCAGGGTCAGGGAAAAATCCAATATATATCTGGTGATATCTCGGGTGCTATTACAGATAGCGCATTAAATCAAAGTGCATTTCCTGTAGGAGGCCCTGGCGCATGAATCTGTGCACCGGGACGACCTCGGACCACCAGGGGCCGAGAAAACCACAGTCTCATGGGGCCGGACCCTCAGGGTCAGGGGAAAATCCAATATATATCTGGTGATATCTCGGGTGCTATTAGAGATAGCGCAATAAACCAAAGTGAATTATCTGCAGGCGGCCCTGGTGCATGAATCTGTGCAGCGGGAACAACCTCGGACCACCAGAGGCCGAGAAAACCACCGTCTCATGGTGCCGGACACTCAAGGTCAGGGGAAAATCCAATATATATCTGGTGATATCTCGGGTGCTATTAGAGATAGCGCAATAAACCAAAGTGAATCATCTGCAGGCGGCCCTGGCGCATGAATCTGTGCAGCGGGAACGACCTCGGACCACCAGGGGCCGAGAAAACCACCGTCTCATGGGGCCGGACACTCAAGGTCAGGGGAAAATCCAATATATATCTGGTGATATCTCGGGTGCTATTAGAGATAGCGCAATAAACCAAAATGAATTATCTGCAGGAGGCCCTAGCGCATGAATCTGTGCAGCGGGAACGACCTCGGACCACCAGGGGCCGAGAAAACCACAGTTTCATGGGGCCGGACACTCAGGGTCAGGGGAAAATCCAATATATACCTGGTGATATCTCGAGTGCTATTAGAGATAGCGCAATAAATCAAAGTGCATTGTCTGTAGGGGGACCTGGCGCATGAATCTGTGCAGCGGGAACGACCTCGGACCACCAGGGTCCGAGAAAACCACCGTCTCATGGGGCCGGACACTCAAGGTCAGGGAAAAATCCAATATATATCTGGTGATATATCAGGTGCTATTAAAGATAGCGCAATAATTCAAAGTGAATTATCGGTAGGAGGCCCTGGCGCATGAATCTGTGCCGCGGGAACGACCTCGGACCACCAGGTGACGAGAAAACCACCGTCTCATGGGGCCGGACACTCAAGGTCAGGGAAAAATCCAATATATATCGGGTGATATCTCGGGTGCTATTACAGATAGCGCAATAAAACAAAGTGCATTGTCTGTAGGAGCACTTGGCGCATGAATCTGGGCAGCGGGAACGACCTCGGACCACCAGGGGCCGAGAAAACCACCGACACATGGGGCCGGACACTCAGGGTCATGTAAAAATCCAGCATATATCTGGTGATATCTCGGGTGCTATTAGAGATAGCGAAATAAATCAAAGTGCATTGTCTGCAGGAAGCCCTGGCGCATGAATCTGGGCAGCGGGAAGGACCTCGGACCACCAGGTGCCGAGAAAACCACAGTCTCATGGGGCCGGACCCTCAGGGTCAGGGGAAAATCCAATATATATCTGGTGATATGTCGGGTGCTATTACAGGTAGCGCAATAAACCAAAGTGAATTATCTGCAGGCGGCCCTGGCGCATGAATCTGTGCAGCGGGAACAACCTCGGACCACCGGGGGCCGAGAAAACCACCGTCTCATGGGGCCGGACACTCAAGGTCAGGGAAAAATCCAATGTATATATGGTGATATGTCGGGTGCTATTACAGGTAGCGCAATAAACCAAAGTGCATTGTCTGCAGGAGGCCCTAGCGCATGAATCTGTGCAGCGGGAACGGCCTCGGACCACCAGGGGCCGAGAAAACCACAGTCTCATGGGTCCGGACACTCAGGGTCAGGGAAAAATCAAATATATATCCGGTGATATCTCGGGTTCTATTACAGATAGCGCAATAAATCAAAGTGCATTGTCTGTAGGAGGCCCTGGCGCATGAATCTGGGCAGCGGGAACGACCTCGGATCACCAGGGGCCGAGAAAACCACCGTCTCATGGGTCCGGACACTCAGGGTCAGGGAAAAATCCAATACATATCTGGTGATATCTCGGGTGCTATTACAGATAGCGCAATAATTCAAAGTGCATTGTCTGTAGGAGGCCCTGCCGCATGAATCTGGGCAGCGGGAACGACCTCGGACCACCAGGGGCCGAGAAAACCACCGTCTCATTGGGCCGGTCACTCAGGGTCAGGGGAAAATCCAATATATATCCGGTGATATCTCGGGTGCTATTAGAGATTGCGCAATAAACCAAAGTGAATTATCTGCAGGAGGCCCTGGCGCATGCATCTGTGCAGCGGGAACGACCTCGGACCACCAGGGGCCGAGAAAACCACCGTCACATGGGGCCGGACACTCAGGGTCAGGGAAAAATCCAATATATATCTGGTGATATCTCGGGTGCTATTACAGATAGCGCATTAAATCAAAGTGCATTTCCTGTATGAGGCCCTGGCGCATGAATCTGTGCACCGGGACGACCTCGGACCACCAGGGGCCGAGAAAACCACAGTCTCATGGGGCCGGACCCTCAGGGTCAGGGGAAAATCCAATATATATCTGGTGATATCTCGGGTGCTATTAGAGATAGCGCAATAAACCAAAGTGAATTATCTGCAGGCGGCCCTGGCGTATGAATCTGTGCAGCGGGAACAACCTCGGACCACCAGGGGCCGAGAAAACCACCGTCTCATGGGGCCGGACACTCAAGGTCAGGGAAAAATCCAATATATATATGGTGATATGTCGGGTGCTATTACAGGTAGCGCAATAAACCAAAGTGCATTGTCTGCAGGAGGCCCTAGCGCATGAATCTGTGCAGCGGGAACGGCCTCGGACCACCAGGGGCCGAGAAAACCACAGTCTCATGGGGCCGGACACTCAGGGTCAGGGGAAAAGACAATATATATATGGTGATATCTCG
The DNA here is from genome assembly GCF_051020985.1 of Nomia melanderi. Lineage (NCBI taxonomy): Eukaryota > Metazoa > Arthropoda > Insecta > Hymenoptera > Halictidae > Nomia > Nomia melanderi. The sequence continues at coordinate 43,441 of NW_027475420.1, read as the reverse complement.
GCTGCTATTACAGATAGCGCAATAAATCAAAGTGCATTGTCTGTAGGAGGCCCTGGCGCATGAATCTGTGCAGCGGGAACGACCTCGGACCACCAGGGGCCGAGAAAATCACCGTCTCATGGGGCCGGACACTCAGGGTCAGGAAAAAATCGAATATATATCTGGTGATATCTCGGGTGCTATTAGAGATATCGCAATAAATCAGAAGGCATTGTCTGTAGGAGGCCCTGCCGCATGAATCTGTGCAGCGGGAACGACCTCGGACCACCAGGTGCCGAGAAAACCACAATCTCATGGGGCCGGACCCTCAGGGTCAGGGGAAAATCCAATATATATCTGGTGATATCTCGGGTGCTGTTCGAGATAGCGCAATAAATCAAAGGGCATTGTCCGCAAGAGGCCCTGGCGCATGATTCTGTGGAGCAGGAATGACCTCGGCCCTCCGGGAGCCGAGAAACTTACAGATTTTCGGTGTCCGTCACCCAAAGTCATGCAAAAATCCAGTATATATATGGTGCTTTCTCGGGTGCTATTACAGATAGCGCAATAAACCAAAGTGAATTATCTGCAGGAGGCCCTGGCGAATGAATCTGTGCAGAGGGAACGACGTCGGACCACCAGGGGCCGAGAAAACCACAGTCTCATGGGGCCGAACACTTAGGGTCAGGGGAAAATCCAATATATATCTGGTGATATCTCGGGTGCTATTAGAGATAGCGCAATAAACCAAAATGAATTATCTGCAGGAGGCCCTGGCGCAAGAATCTGTGCAGCGGGAACTACCTCGGACCACCAGGGGCCCAGAAAACCACAGTTTCATGGGGCCGGACACTCAGGGTCAGGGGAAAATCCAATATATATCTGGTGATATCTCGAGTGCTATTAGAGATAGCGGAATAAATCAAAGTGAATTATCTGCAGGGGGCCCTGGCGCATGAATCTGTGCAACGGGAACGACCTCGGACCACCAGGGTCCGAGAAAACCACCGTCTCATGGGGCCGGACACTCAAGGTCAGGGAAAAATCCAATATATATCTGGTGATATCTCGGGTGCTATTAAAGATAGCGCAATAATTCAAAGTGAATTATCGGAAGGAGGCCCTGGCGCATGAATCTGTGCCGCGGGAACGACCTCGGACCACCAGGGGCCGAGAAAACCACCGTCTCATGGGGCCGGACACTCAAGGTCAGGGAAAAATCCAATATATATCGGGTGATATCTCGGGTGCTATTACAGATAGCGCAATAAATCAAAGTGCATTGTCTGTAGGAGGCCCTGGCGCATGAATCTGTGCAGCAGGAACGACCTCGGACCACCAGGGGCCGAGAAAACCACCGTCTCATGGGGTCGGACACTCTGGGGCAGGGGAAATCCAATATATATCTGGTGATATCTCGGGTGCTATTAGAGATAGCGCAATAAATCAAAGTGCATTGTCTGCGGGAGACCCTGGCGCATGAATCGGTGCAGCGGCAACGACCTAGGACAACCAGGGGCCGAGAAAACCACCGACACATGGGGCCGGACACTCAGGGTCATGTAAAAATCCAGCATATATCTGGTGATATCTCGGGTGCTATTAGAGATAGCGCAATAAATCAAAGTGCATTGTCTGCAGGAAGCCCTGGCGCATGAATCTGGGCAGCGGGAACGGCCTCGGACCACCAGGTGCCGAGAAAACCACAGTCTCATGGGGCCGGACCATCAGGGTCAGGGGAAAATCCAATATATATCTGGTGATATCTCGGGTGCTATTAGAGATAGCGCAATAAACCAAAGTGAATCATCTGCAGGCGGCCCTGGCGCATGAATCTGTGCAGCGGGAACGACCTCGGACCACCAGGGGCCGAGAAAACCACCGTCTCATGGGGCCGGACACTCAAGGTCAGGGAAAAATCCAATATATATGATGATATCTCGGGTGCTATTACAGATACCGCAATAAACCAAAGTGCATTGTCTGCAGGAGGCCCTAGCGCATGAATCTGTGCAGCGGGAACGACCTCGGACCACCAGGGGCCGAGAAAACTACCGTCTCATGGGGTCGGACACTCAGAGTCAGGGGAAAATCCAATATATATCTGGTGATATCTCGGGTGCTATTACAGATAGCGCAATAAATCAAAGTGCATTGTCTGTAGGGGGACCTGGCGCATGAATCTGTGCAGCAGGCACGACCTCGGACCACCAGGGGCAGACAAAACCACCGTCTCATGGGGTCGGACAGTCAGGGTCAGGGAAAAACCCAATATATATCTGGTGATATCTTGGGTGCTATTAGAGATATCGCAATAAATCAGAGGGAATTGTCTGCAGGAGACCCTAGCGCATGAATCTGTGCAGCGGGAACGACCTCGGACCACCTGGGGCCGAGAAAACTACCGTCTCGTGGGGTCGGGCACTCAGTGTCAGGGAAAAATCCAATATATATCTGGTGATATCTCGGGTGCTATTAGAGATAGCGCAATAAATCAAAGTGAATTATCTGCATTAGGCCCTGGCGCATGAATCTGTGCAGCGGGAACGACCTCGGACCACCAGGGGCCGAGAAAACCACCGTCTCATGGGGCCGGACAATCAGGGTCAGGGGAAAATCCAATATATATATGGTGATATCTCGGATGCTATTACAGATAGCGCAATTAATCAAAGTACATTGTCTGTAAGAGGCCCTGGCGCATGAATGTATGCAGCGGGATCGACCTCGGACCACGAGGGACCGAGAAAACCGTCGACACATGGGGCCGGACTGTCAGGGTCAAGGAAAAATCCAATATATATCTGGTGATATCTCGGGTGCTATTAGAGATAGCGAAATAAATCAAAGTGCATTGTCTGCAGGAGGCCCTGGCGCATGAATCTGTGCAGCGGGAACGACCTCGGACCACCAGGGGCCGAGAAAACTACCGTCTCGTGGGGTCGGACACTCAGGGTCAGGGAAAAATCCAATATATATCTGGTGATATCTCGGGTGCTATTAGAGATAGCGCAATAAATCAAAGTGAATTATCTGCATTAGGCCCTCGCGCATAAATCTGTGCAGCGGGAACGACCTCGGACCACCAGGGGCCGAGAAAACCACCGTCTCATGGGGCCGGACACTAAGGGTCAGGGGTAAATCCAATATATATGTGGTGATATCTCGGGTGCTATTACAGATAGGGCAATAAATCAACGTGCATTGTCTGTAGGAGGCCCTGGCGCATGAATCTTTGCAGCGGCAACGACCTAGGACAACCAGGGGCCGAGAAAACCACCGTCTCATGGGGCCGGACTGTCAGGGTCAGGGGAAACTCCAATGTATATCTGGTGATATCTCGGGTGCTATTAGAGATAGCGCAATAAACCAAAGTGAGTTACCTGCAGGAGGCCCTGGCGCATGAATCTGTGCAGCGGGAACGACCTCGGACCACCAGGGGCCGAGAAAACCACAGTCTCATGGGGCCGGACACTCAGGGTCAGGGGAAAATCCAATATATATTAGGTGATATCTCGGGTGCTATTACAGATAGCGCAATAAATCAAAGTACATTGTCTGTAAGAGGCCCTGGCGCATGAATCTGTGCAGCGGGATCGACCTCGGACCACCAGGGGTCGAGAAAATCACCGTCTCATGGGGCCGGACTGTCAGGGTCAGGGGAAACTCCAATATATATCTGGTGATATCTCGGGTGCTATTACAGATAGCGCAATAAATCAAAGTGCATTGTCTGTAGGAGGCCCTGGCGCATGAATCTGGGCAGCGGGAACGACCTCGGATCACCAGGGGCCGAGAAAACCACAGTCTCATGGGTCCGGACACTCAGGGTCAGGGAAAAATCAAATATATATCCGGTGATATCTCGGGTTCTATTACAGATAGCGCAATAAATCAAAGTGCATTGTCTGGAGGAGGCCCTGGCGCATGAATCTGGGCAGCGGGAACGACCTCGGATCACCAGGGGCCGAGAAAACCACCGTCTCATGGGTCCGGACACTCAGGGTCAGGGAAAAATCCAATACATATCTGGTGATATCTCGGGTGCTATTACAGATAGCGCAATAATTCAAAGTGCATTGTCTGTAGGAGGCCCTGCCGCATGAATCTGTGCAGCGGGAACGACCTCGGACCACCAGGGGCCGAGAAAATCACCGTCTCATGGGGCCGGTCACTCAGGGTCAGGGGAAACTCCAATATATATCCGGTGATATCTCGGGTGCTATTAGAGATTGCGCAATAAACCAAAGTGAATTATCTGCAGGAGGCCCTGGCGCATGCATCTGTGCAGCGGGAACGACCTCGGACCACCAGGGGCCGAGAAAACCACCGTCACATGGGGCCGGACACTCAGGGTCAGGGAAAAATCCAATATATATCTGGTGATATCTCGGGTGCTGTTAGAGATAGCGCAATAAATCAAAGGGCATTGTCCGCAAGAGGCCCTGGCGCATGATTCTGTGGAGCAGGAATGACCTCGGCCATCCGGGAGCCGAGAAACTTACAGATTTTCGGTGTCCGTCACCCAAAGGCATGCAAAAATCCAGTATATATATGGTGCTTTCTCGGGTGCTATTACAGATAGCGCAATAAACCAAAGTGAATTATCTGCAGGAGGCCCTGGCGAATGAATCTGTGCAGAGGGAACGACCTCGGACCACCAGGGGCCGAGAAAACCACCGTCTCATGGGGCCGGACACTCAGGGTCAGGGAAAAATCCAATATATATCTGGTGATATCTCGGGTGCTATTACAGATAGCGCATTAAATCAAAGTGCATTTCCTGTAGGAGGCCCTGGCGCATGAATCTGTGCACCGGGACGACCTCGGACCACCAGGGGCCGAGAAAACCACAGTCTCATGGGGCCGGACCCTCAGGGTCAGGGGAAAATCCAATATATATCTGGTGATATCTCGGGTGCTATTAGAGATAGCGCAATAAACCAAAGTGAATTATCTGCAGGCGGCCCTGGCGTATGAATCTGTGCAGCGGGAACAACCTCGGACCACCAGGGGCCGAGAAAACCACCGTCTCATGGGGCCGGACACTCAAGGTCAGGGAAAAATCCAATATATATATGGTGATATGTCGGGTGCTATTACAGGTAGCGCAATAAACCAAAGTGCATTGTCTGCAGGAGGCCCTAGCGCATGAATCTGTGCAGCGGGAACGGCCTCGGACCACCAGGGGCCGAGAAAACTACCGTCTCATGGGGTGGGACACTCAGGGTCAGGGGAAAAGACAATATATATATGGTGATATCTCGGCTGCTATTACAGATAGCGCAATAAATCAAAGTGCATTGTCTGTAGGAGGCCCTGGCGCATGAATCATTGCAGCGGGAACGACCTCGGACCACCAGGGGCCGAGAAAATCACCGTCTCATGGGGCCGGACACTCAGGGTCAGGAAAAAATCGAATATATATCTGGTGATATCTCGGGTGCTATTAGAGATATCGCAATAAATCAGAAGGCATTGTCTGTAGGAGGCCCTGCCGCATGAATCTGTGCAGCGGGAACGACCTCGGACCACCAGGTGCCGAGAAAACCACAGTCTCATGGGGCCGGACCCTCAGGGTCAGGGGAAAATCCAATATATATCTGGTGATATCTCGGGTGCTGTTCGAGATAGCGCAATAAATCAAAGGGCATTGTCCGCAAGAGGCCCTGGCGCATGATTCTGTGGAGCAGGAATGACCTCGGCCCTCCGGGAGCCGAGAAACTTACAGATTTTCGGTGTCCGTCACCCAAAGTCATGCAAAAATCCAGTATATATATGGTGCTTTCTCGGGTGCTATTACAGATAGCGCAATAAACCAAAGTGAATTATCTGCAGGAGGCCCTGGCGAATGAATCTGTGCAGAGGGAACGACGTCGGACCACCAGGGGCCGAGAAAACCACAGTCTCATGGGGCCGAACACTTAGGGTCAGGGGAAAATCCAATATATATCTGGTGATATCTCGGGTGCTATTAGAGATAGCGCAATAAACCAAAATGAATTATCTGCAGGAGGCCCTGGCGCAAGAATCTGTGCAGCGGGAACTACCTCGGACCACCAGGGGCCCAGAAAACCACAGTTTCATGGGGCCGGACACTCAGGGTCAGGGGAAAATCCAATATATATCTGGTGATATCTCGAGTGCTATTAGAGATAGCGGAATAAATCAAAGTGAATTATCTGCAGGGGGCCCTGGCGCATGAATCTGTGCAACGGGAACGACCTCGGACCACCAGGGTCCGAGAAAACCACCGTCTCATGGGGCCGGACACTCAAGGTCAGGGAAAAATCCAATATATATCTGGTGATATCTCGGGTGCTATTAAAGATAGCGCAATAATTCAAAGTGAATTATCGGAAGGAGGCCCTGGCGCATGAATCTGTGCCGCGGGAACGACCTCGGACCACCAGGGGCCGAGAAAACCACCGTCTCATGGGGCCGGACACTCAAGGTCAGGGAAAAATCCAATATATATCGGGTGATATCTCGGGTGCTATTACAGATAGCGCAATAAATCAAAGTGCATTGTCTGTAGGAGGCCCTGGCGCATGAATCTGTGCAGCAGGAACGACCTCGGACCACCAGGGGCCGAGAAAACCACCGTCTCATGGGGCCGGACACTCAGGGTCAGGGAAAAATCCAATATATATCTGGTGATATCTCGGGTGCTATTACAGATAGCGCATTAAATCAAAGTGCATTTCCTGTAGGAGGCCCTGGCGCATGAATCTGTGCACCGGGACGACCTCGGACCACCAGGGGCCGAGAAAACCACAGTCTCATGGGGCCGGACCCTCAGGGTCAGGGGAAAATCCAATATATATCTGGTGATATCTCGGGTGCTATTAGAGATAGCGCAATAAACCAAAGTGAATTATCTGCAGGCGGCCCTGGTGCATGAATCTGTGCAGCGGGAACAACCTCGGACCACCAGAGGCCGAGAAAACCACCGTCTCATGGTGCCGGACACTCAAGGTCAGGGGAAAATCCAATATATATCTGGTGATATCTCGGGTGCTATTAGAGATAGCGCAATAAACCAAAGTGAATCATCTGCAGGCGGCCCTGGCGCATGAATCTGTGCAGCGGGAACGACCTCGGACCACCAGGGGCCGAGAAAACCACCGTCTCATGGGGCCGGACACTCAAGGTCAGGGGAAAATCCAATATATATCTGGTGATATCTCGGGTGCTATTAGAGATAGCGCAATAAACCAAAATGAATTATCTGCAGGAGGCCCTAGCGCATGAATCTGTGCAGCGGGAACGACCTCGGACCACCAGGGGCCGAGAAAACCACAGTTTCATGGGGCCGGACACTCAGGGTCAGGGGAAAATCCAATATATACCTGGTGATATCTCGAGTGCTATTAGAGATAGCGCAATAAATCAAAGTGCATTGTCTGTAGGGGGACCTGGCGCATGAATCTGTGCAGCGGGAACGACCTCGGACCACCAGGGTCCGAGAAAACCACCGTCTCATGGGGCCGGACACTCAAGGTCAGGGAAAAATCCAATATATATCTGGTGATATATCAGGTGCTATTAAAGATAGCGCAATAATTCAAAGTGAATTATCGGTAGGAGGCCCTGGCGCATGAATCTGTGCCGCGGGAACGACCTCGGACCACCAGGTGACGAGAAAACCACCGTCTCATGGGGCCGGACACTCAAGGTCAGGGAAAAATCCAATATATATCGGGTGATATCTCGGGTGCTATTACAGATAGCGCAATAAAACAAAGTGCATTGTCTGTAGGAGCACTTGGCGCATGAATCTGGGCAGCGGGAACGACCTCGGACCACCAGGGGCCGAGAAAACCACCGACACATGGGGCCGGACACTCAGGGTCATGTAAAAATCCAGCATATATCTGGTGATATCTCGGGTGCTATTAGAGATAGCGAAATAAATCAAAGTGCATTGTCTGCAGGAAGCCCTGGCGCATGAATCTGGGCAGCGGGAAGGACCTCGGACCACCAGGTGCCGAGAAAACCACAGTCTCATGGGGCCGGACCCTCAGGGTCAGGGGAAAATCCAATATATATCTGGTGATATGTCGGGTGCTATTACAGGTAGCGCAATAAACCAAAGTGAATTATCTGCAGGCGGCCCTGGCGCATGAATCTGTGCAGCGGGAACAACCTCGGACCACCGGGGGCCGAGAAAACCACCGTCTCATGGGGCCGGACACTCAAGGTCAGGGAAAAATCCAATGTATATATGGTGATATGTCGGGTGCTATTACAGGTAGCGCAATAAACCAAAGTGCATTGTCTGCAGGAGGCCCTAGCGCATGAATCTGTGCAGCGGGAACGGCCTCGGACCACCAGGGGCCGAGAAAACCACAGTCTCATGGGTCCGGACACTCAGGGTCAGGGAAAAATCAAATATATATCCGGTGATATCTCGGGTTCTATTACAGATAGCGCAATAAATCAAAGTGCATTGTCTGTAGGAGGCCCTGGCGCATGAATCTGGGCAGCGGGAACGACCTCGGATCACCAGGGGCCGAGAAAACCACCGTCTCATGGGTCCGGACACTCAGGGTCAGGGAAAAATCCAATACATATCTGGTGATATCTCGGGTGCTATTACAGATAGCGCAATAATTCAAAGTGCATTGTCTGTAGGAGGCCCTGCCGCATGAATCTGGGCAGCGGGAACGACCTCGGACCACCAGGGGCCGAGAAAACCACCGTCTCATTGGGCCGGTCACTCAGGGTCAGGGGAAAATCCAATATATATCCGGTGATATCTCGGGTGCTATTAGAGATTGCGCAATAAACCAAAGTGAATTATCTGCAGGAGGCCCTGGCGCATGCATCTGTGCAGCGGGAACGACCTCGGACCACCAGGGGCCGAGAAAACCACCGTCACATGGGGCCGGACACTCAGGGTCAGGGAAAAATCCAATATATATCTGGTGATATCTCGGGTGCTATTACAGATAGCGCATTAAATCAAAGTGCATTTCCTGTATGAGGCCCTGGCGCATGAATCTGTGCACCGGGACGACCTCGGACCACCAGGGGCCGAGAAAACCACAGTCTCATGGGGCCGGACCCTCAGGGTCAGGGGAAAATCCAATATATATCTGGTGATATCTCGGGTGCTATTAGAGATAGCGCAATAAACCAAAGTGAATTATCTGCAGGCGGCCCTGGCGTATGAATCTGTGCAGCGGGAACAACCTCGGACCACCAGGGGCCGAGAAAACCACCGTCTCATGGGGCCGGACACTCAAGGTCAGGGAAAAATCCAATATATATATGGTGATATGTCGGGTGCTATTACAGGTAGCGCAATAAACCAAAGTGCATTGTCTGCAGGAGGCCCTAGCGCATGAATCTGTGCAGCGGGAACGGCCTCGGACCACCAGGGGCCGAGAAAACCACAGTCTCATGGGGCCGGACACTCAGGGTCAGGGGAAAAGACAATATATATATGGTGATATCTCGGCTGCTATTACAGATAGCGCAATAAATCAAAGTGCATTGTCTGTAGGAGGCCCTGGCGCATGAATCTGTGCAGCGGGAACGACCTCGGACCACCAGGGGCCGAGAAAATCACCGTCTCATGGGGCCGGACACTCAGGGTCAGGAAAAAATCGAATATATATCTGGTGATATCTCGGGTGCTATTAGAGATATCGCAATAAATCAGAAGGCATTGTCTGTAGGAGGCCCTGCCGCATGAATCTGTGCAGCGGGAACGACCTCGGACCACCAGGTGCCGAGAAAACCACAATCTCATGGGGCCGGACCCTCAGGGTCAGGGGAAAATCCAATATATATCTGGTGATATCTCGGGTGCTGTTCGAGATAGCGCAATAAATCAAAGGGCATTGTCCGCAAGAGGCCCTGGCGCATGATTCTGTGGAGCAGGAATGACCTCGGCCCTCCGGGAGCCGAGAAACTTACAGATTTTCGGTGTCCGTCACCCAAAGTCATGCAAAAATCCAGTATATATATGGTGCTTTCTCGGGTGCTATTACAGATAGCGCAATAAACCAAAGTGAATTATCTGCAGGAGGCCCTGGCGAATGAATCTGTGCAGAGGGAACGACGTCGGACCACCAGGGGCCGAGAAAACCACAGTCTCATGGGGCCGAACACTTAGGGTCAGGGGAAAATCCAATATATATCTGGTGATATCTCGGGTGCTATTAGAGATAGCGCAATAAACCAAAATGAATTATCTGCAGGAGGCCCTGGCGCAAGAATCTGTGCAGCGGGAACTACCTCGGACCACCAGGGGCCCAGAAAACCACAGTTTCATGGGGCCGGACACTCAGGGTCAGGGGAAAATCCAATATATATCTGGTGATATCTCGAGTGCTATTAGAGATAGCGGAATAAATCAAAGTGAATTATCTGCAGGGGGCCCTGGCGCATGAATCTGTGCAACGGGAACGACCTCGGACCACCAGGGTCCGAGAAAACCACCGTCTCATGGGGCCGGACACTCAAGGTCAGGGAAAAATCCAATATATATCTGGTGATATCTCGGGTGCTATTAAAGATAGCGCAATAATTCAAAGTGAATTATCGGAAGGAGGCCCTGGCGCATGAATCTGTGCCGCGGGAACGACCTCGGACCACCAGGGGCCGAGAAAACCACCGTCTCATGGGGCCGGACACTCAAGGTCAGGGAAAAATCCAATATATATCGGGTGATATCTCGGGTGCTATTACAGATAGCGCAATAAATCAAAGTGCATTGTCTGTAGGAGGCCCTGGCGCATGAATCTGTGCAGCAGGAACGACCTCGGACCACCAGGGGCCGAGAAAACCACCGTCTCATGGGGTCGGACACTCTGGGGCAGGGGAAATCCAATATATATCTGGTGATATCTCGGGTGCTATTAGAGATAGCGCAATAAATCAAAGTGCATTGTCTGCGGGAGACCCTGGCGCATGAATCGGTGCAGCGGCAACGACCTAGGACAACCAGGGGCCGAGAAAACCACCGACACATGGGGCCGGACACTCAGGGTCATGTAAAAATCCAGCATATATCTGGTGATATCTCGGGTGCTATTAGAGATAGCGCAATAAATCAAAGTGCATTGTCTGCAGGAAGCCCTGGCGCATGAATCTGGGCAGCGGGAACGGCCTCGGACCACCAGGTGCCGAGAAAACCACAGTCTCATGGGGCCGGACCATCAGGGTCAGGGGAAAATCCAATATATATCTGGTGATATCTCGGGTGCTATTAGAGATAGCGCAATAAACCAAAGTGAATCATCTGCAGGCGGCCCTGGCGCATGAATCTGTGCAGCGGGAACGACCTCGGACCACCAGGGGCCGAGAAAACCACCGTCTCATGGGGCCGGACACTCAAGGTCAGGGAAAAATCCAATATATATGATGATATCTCGGGTGCTATTACAGATACCGCAATAAACCAAAGTGCATTGTCTGCAGGAGGCCCTAGCGCATGAATCTGTGCAGCGGGAACGACCTCGGACCACCAGGGGCCGAGAAAACTACCGTCTCATGGGGTCGGACACTCAGAGTCAGGGGAAAATCCAATATATATCTGGTGATATCTCGGGTGCTATTACAGATAGCGCAATAAATCAAAGTGCATTGTCTGTAGGGGGACCTGGCGCATGAATCTGTGCAGCAGGCACGACCTCGGACCACCAGGGGCAGACAAAACCACCGTCTCATGGGGTCGGACAGTCAGGGTCAGGGAAAAACCCAATATATATCTGGTGATATCTTGGGTGCTATTAGAGATATCGCAATAAATCAGAGGGAATTGTCTGCAGGAGACCCTAGCGCATGAATCTGTGCAGCGGGAACGACCTCGGACCACCTGGGGCCGAGAAAACTACCGTCTCGTGGGGTCGGGCACTCAGTGTCAGGGAAAAATCCAATATATATCTGGTGATATCTCGGGTGCTATTAGAGATAGCGCAATAAATCAAAGTGAATTATCTGCATTAGGCCCTGGCGCATGAATCTGTGCAGCGGGAACGACCTCGGACCACCAGGGGCCGAGAAAACCACCGTCTCATGGGGCCGGACAATCAGGGTCAGGGGAAAATCCAATATATATATGGTGATATCTCGGATGCTATTACAGATAGCGCAATTAATCAAAGTACATTGTCTGTAAGAGGCCCTGGCGCATGAATGTATGCAGCGGGATCGACCTCGGACCACGAGGGACCGAGAAAACCGTCGACACATGGGGCCGGACTGTCAGGGTCAAGGAAAAATCCAATATATATCTGGTGATATCTCGGGTGCTATTAGAGATAGCGAAATAAATCAAAGTGCATTGTCTGCAGGAGGCCCTGGCGCATGAATCTGTGCAGCGGGAACGACCTCGGACCACCAGGGGCCGAGAAAACTACCGTCTCGTGGGGTCGGACACTCAGGGTCAGGGAAAAATCCAATATATATCTGGTGATATCTCGGGTGCTATTAGAGATAGCGCAATAAATCAAAGTGAATTATCTGCATTAGGCCCTCGCGCATAAATCTGTGCAGCGGGAACGACCTCGGACCACCAGGGGCCGAGAAAACCACCGTCTCATGGGGCCGGACACTAAGGGTCAGGGGTAAATCCAATATATATGTGGTGATATCTCGGGTGCTATTACAGATAGGGCAATAAATCAACGTGCATTGTCTGTAGGAGGCCCTGGCGCATGAATCTTTGCAGCGGCAACGACCTAGGACAACCAGGGGCCGAGAAAACCACCGTCTCATGGGGCCGGACTGTCAGGGTCAGGGGAAACTCCAATGTATATCTGGTGATATCTCGGGTGCTATTAGAGATAGCGCAATAAACCAAAGTGAGTTACCTGCAGGAGGCCCTGGCGCATGAATCTGTGCAGCGGGAACGACCTCGGACCACCAGGGGCCGAGAAAACCACAGTCTCATGGGGCCGGACACTCAGGGTCAGGGGAAAATCCAATATATATTAGGTGATATCTCGGGTGCTATTACAGATAGCGCAATAAATCAAAGTACATTGTCTGTAAGAGGCCCTGGCGCATGAATCTGTGCAGCGGGATCGACCTCGGACCACCAGGGGTCGAGAAAATCACCGTCTCATGGGGCCGGACTGTCAGGGTCAGGGGAAACTCCAATATATATCTGGTGATATCTCGGGTGCTATTACAGATAGCGCAATAAATCAAAGTGCATTGTCTGTAGGATGCCCTGGCGCATGAATGTGTGCAGCGGGATCGACCTCGGACCACCAGGGGCCGAGAAAACCACCGTCTCATGTCGTCGGACAGTCAGGGTCAGGGAAAAACCCAATATATATCTGGCGATATCTTGGGTGCTATTAGAGATATCGCAATAAATCAGAAGGCATTGTCTGCAGGAGGCCCTAGCGCATGAATCTGTGCAGCGGGAACGACCTCGGACCACCAGGAGCCGAGAAAACCACCGACACATGGGGCCAGACACTCAAGGTCAGGGAAAAATCCAATATATATATGGTGATATCTCGGGTGCTATTACAGATAGCGCAATAAATCAAAGTGCATTGTCTGCAGGAAGCCCTGGCGCATGAATCTGGGCAGCGGGAACGACCTCGGACCACCAGGTGCCGAGAAAACCACAGTCTCATGGGGCCGGACGCTCAGGGTCAGGGGAAAATCCAATATATATCTGGTGATATCTCGGGTGCTATTATAGATAGCGCAATAAACCAAAGTGAATTATCTGCAGGCGGCCCTGGCGCATGAATCTGTGCAGCGGGAACGACCTCGGACCACCAGGGTCCGAGAAAACCACCGTCTCATGGGGCCGGACACTCAAGGTCAGGGAAAAATCCAATATATATCTGGTGATATCTCGGGTGCTATTAAAGATAGCGCAATAATTCAAAGTGAATTATCGGAAGGAGGCCCTGGCGCATGAATCAGTGCCGCGGGAACGACCTCGGACCACCAGGGGCCGAGAAAACCACCGTCTCATGGGGCCGGACACTCAAGGTCAGGGAAAAATCCAATATATATCGGGTGATATCTCGGGTGCTATTACAGATAGCGCAATAAATCAAAGTGCATTGTCTGTAGGAGCACTTGGCGCATGAATCTGGGCAGCGGGAACGACCTCGGACCACCAGGGACCGAGAAAACCACCGTCTCATGGGGCCGGACACTCAGGGTCAGGGTAAAATCCAATATATATCTGGTGATATCTCGGGTGCTATTAGAGATAGCGCAATAAATCAAAGTGCATTGTCTGCGGGAGACCCTGGCGCATGAATCGGTGCAGCGGCAAAGACCTAGGACAACCAGGGGCCGAGAAAACCACCGACACATGGGGCCGGACACTCAGCGTCATGTAAAAATCCAGCATATATCTGGTGATATCTCGGGTGCTATTAGAGATAGCGCAATAAATCAAAGTGCATTGTCTGCAGGAAGCCCTGGCGCATGAATCTGTGCAGCGGGAACGACCTCGGACCACCTGGGGCCGAGGAAACTACCGTCTCGTGGGGTCGGACACTCAGTGTCAGGGGAAAATCCAATATATATCTGGTGATATCTCGGGTGCTATTAGAGATAGCGCAATAAACCAAAGTGAATTATCTGCAGGCGGCCCTGGCGCATGAATCTGTGCAGCGGTAACGACCTCGGACCACCAGGGGCCGAGAAAACCACCGTCTCATGGGGCCGGACACTCAGGGTCAGGGGAAAATCCAATATATATATGGTGATATCTCGGATGCTATTACAGATAGCGCAATAAATAAACGTGCATTGTCTGTAGGAGGCCCTGGCGCATGAATCTGTGCAGCGGGAACGACCTCGGACCACCAGGGGCCGAGAAAATCACCGTCTCATGGGGCCGGACACTCAGGGTCAGGGAAAAATCCAATATATATCTGGTGATATCTCGGGTGCTATTAGAGATAGCACAATAAATCAAAGTGAATTATCTGCAGGGGGCCCTGGCGCATGAATCTGTGCAGCGGGATCTACTTCGGACCACGAGGGACCGAGAAAACCATCGACACATGGGGCCGGGCACTCAGGGTCAGGGAAAAATCCAATATATATCTGGTGATATCTCGGGTGCTATTACAGATAGCGCAGTAAATCAAAGTGAATTATCTGCATTAGGCCCTGGCGCATGAATCTGTGCAGCGGGAACGACCTCGGACCACCAGGGGCCGAGAAAACCACCGTCTCATGGGGCCGGACACTCAGGGTCAGGGGAAAATCCAATATATATATATGGTGATATCTCGGATGCTATTACAGATAGCGCAATTAATCAAAGTACATTGTCTGTAAGAGGCCCTGGCGGATGAATGTGTGCAGCGGGATCGACCTCGGACCACCAGGGGCCGAGAAAATCACCGTCTCATGTGGCCGGACTGTCAGGGTCAGGGAAAAATCCAATATATATCTGGTGATATCTCGGGTGCTATTAGAGATAGCGCAATAAATCAAAATGAATTATCTGCAGGGGGCCCTGGCGCATGAATCTGTGTAGCGGGATCGACCTCGGACCACGAGGGACCGAGAAAACCGTCGACACATGGGGCCGGACTGTCAGGGTCAAGGAAAAATCCAATATATATCTGGTGATATCTCGGGTGCTATTAGAGATAGCGAAATAAATCAAAGTGCATTGTCTGCAGGAGGCCCTGGCGCATGAATCTGTGCAGCGGGAACGACGTCGGACCACCAGGGGCCGAGAAAACCACAGTCTCATGGGGCCGAACACTTACGGTCAGGGGAAAATCCAATATATATCTGGTGATATCTCGGGTGCTATTACAGATAGCGCAATAAATCAAAGTGCATTGTCTGTAGGAGCACTTGGCGCATGAATCTGGGCAGCGGGAACGACCTCGGACCACCAGGGGCCGAGAAAACCACCGTCTCATGGGGCCGGACACTCAGGGTCAGGGGAAAATCCAATATATATCTGGTGATATCTCGGGTGCTATTAGAGATATCGCAATAAATCAGAGGGCATTGTCTGTAGGAGCACTTGGCGCATGAATCTGTGCAGCGGGAACGACGTCGGACAACCAGGGGCCGAGAAAACCACAGTCTCATGGGGCCGAACACTTAGGTTCAGGGGAAAATCCAATATATATCTGGTGATATCTCGGGTGCTATTAGAGATAGCGCAATAAACCAAACTGAATTAGCTGCGGGAGGCCCTGGCGCAAGAATCTGTGCAGCGGGAACTACCTCGGACCACCAGGGTCCGAGAAAACCACCGTCTCATGGGGCCGGTCACTCAGGGTCAGGGGTAAATCCAATATATATGTGGTGATATCTCGGGTGCTATTACAGATAGCGCAATAAATAAAAGTGCATTGTCTGTTGGAGGCCCTGGCGCATGAATCCGTGCAGCGGGAACGACCTCGGACCACCAGGGGCCGAGAAAATCACCGTCTCATGGGGCGGGCACTCAGGGTCAGGGAAAAATCCAATATATATCGGGTGATATCTCGGGTGCTATTAGAGATAGCGCAATAAATCAAAGTGAATTATCTGCAGGGGGCCCTGGCGCATGAATCTGTGCAGCGGGATCTACTTCGGACCACGAGGGACCGAGAAAACCATCGACACATGGGGCCGCGCACTCAGGGTCAGGGAAAAATCCAATATATATCTGGTGATATCTCGGGTGCTATTACAGATAGCGCAATAAATCAAAGTGCATTGTCTGTAGGGGGACCTGGCGCATGAATCTGTGCAGCAGGCACGACCTCGTACCACCAGGGGCAGACAAAACCAGCGTCTCATGGGGTCGGACAGTCAGGGTCAGGGAAAAACCCAATATATATCTGGTGATATCTTGGGTGCTATTAGAGATATCGCAATAAATCAGAGGGCATTGTCTGCAGGAGACCCTAGCGCATGAATCTGTGCAGCGGGAACGACCTCGGACCACCTGGGGCCGAGAAAACTACCGTCTCGTGGGGTCGGACACTCAGTGTCAGGGAAAAATCCAATATATATCTGGTGATATCTCGGGTGCTATTAGAGATAGCGCAATAAATCAAAGTGAATTATCTGCATTAGGCCCTGGCGCATGAATCTGTGCAGCGGGAACGACCTCGGACCACCAGGGGCCGAGAAAACCACCGTCTCATGGGGCCGGACACTCAGGGTCAGGGGAAAATCCAATATATATATGGTGATATCTCGGATGCTATTACAGATAGCGCAATTAATCAAAGTACATTGTCTGTAAGAGGCCCTGGCGCATGAATGTGTGCAGCGGGATCGACCTCGGACCACGAGGGACCGAGAAAACCGTCGACACATGGGGCCGGACTGTCAGGGTCAAGGAAAAATCCAATATATATCTGGTGATATCTCGGGTGCTATTAGAGATAGCGAAATAAATCAAAGTGCATTGTCTGCAGGAGGCCCTGGCGCATGAATCTGTGCAGCGGGAACGACCTCGGACCACCAGGGGCCGAGAAAACTACCGTCTCGTGGGGTCGGACACTCAGGGTCAGGGAAAAATCCAATATATATCTGGTGATATCTCGGGTGCTATTAGAGATAGCGCAATAAATCAATGTGAATTATCTGCATTATGCCCTCGCGCATAAATCTGTGCAGCGGGAACGACCTCGGACCACCAGGGGCCGAGAAAACCACAGTCTCATGGGGCCGGACACTCAGGGTCAGGGGAAAATCCAATATATATTAGGTGATATCTCGGGTGCTATTACAGATAGCGCAATAAATCAAAGTACATTGTCTGTAAGAGGCCCTGGCGCATGAATCTGTGCAGCGGGATCGACCTCGGACCACCAGGGGTCGAGAAAATCACCGTCTCATGGGGCCGGACTGTCAGGGTCAGGGGAAACTCCAATATATATCTGGTGATATCTCGGGTGCTATTACAGATAGCGCAATAAACCAAAGTACATTGTCTGCAAGAGGCCCTGGCGCATGAATCTGTGCAGCGGGATCGACATCGGACCACCAGGGGTCGAGAAAATCACCGTCTCATGGGGCCGGACTGTCAGGGTCAGGGGAAACTCCAATATATATCTGGTGATATCTCGGGTGCTATTACAGATAGCGCAATAAATCAAGGTGCATTGTCTGTAGGAGCACTTGGCGCATGAATCTGGGCAGCGGGAACGACCTCGGACCACCAGGGACCGAGAAAACCACCGTCTCATGGGGCCGGACACTCAGGGTCAGGGTAAAATCCAATATATATCTGGTGATATCTCGGGTGCTATTAGAGATAGCGCAATAAATCAAAGTGCATTGTCTGCGGGAGACCCTGGCGCATGAATCGGTGCAGCGGCAACGACCTAGGACAACCAGGGGCCGAGAAAACCACCGACACGTAGGGCCGGACACTCAGCGTCATGTAAAAATCCAGCATATATCTGGTGATATCTCGGGTGCTATTAGAGATAGCGCAATAAATCAAAGTGCATTGTCTGCAGGAAGCCCTGGCGCATGAATCTGTGCAGCGGGAACGACCTCGAACCACCTGGGGCCGAGGAAACTACCGTCTCGTGGGGTCGGACACTCAGTGTCAGGGGAAAATCCAATATATATCTGGTGATATCTCGGGTGCTATTAGAGATAGCGCAATAAACCAAAGTGAATTATCTGCAGGCGGCCCTGGCGCATGAATCTGTGCAGCGGGAACGACGTCGGACCACCAGGGGCCGAGAAAACCACCGTCTCATGGGGCCGGACACTCAGGGTCAGGGGAAAATCCAATATATATATGGTGATATCTCGGATGCTATTACAGATAGCGCAATAAATAAACGTGCATTGTCTGTAGGAGGCCCTGGCGCATGAATCTGTGCAGCGGGAACGACCTCGGACCACCAGGGGCCGAGAAAATCACCGTCTCATGGGGCCGGACACTCAGGGTCAGGGAAAAATCCAATATATATCTGGTGATATCTCGGGTGCTATTAGAGATAGCACAATAAATCAAAGTGAATTATCTGCAGGGGGCCCTGGCGCATGAATCTGTGCAGCGGGATCTACTTCGGACCACGAGGGACCGAGAAAACCGTCGACACATGGGGCCGGACTGTCAGGGTCAAGGAAAAATCCAATATATATCTGGTGATATCTCGGGTGCTATTAGAGATAGCGAAATAAATCAAAGTGCATTGTCTGCAGGAGGCCCTGGCGCATGAATCTGTGCAGCGGGAACGACGTCGGACCACCAGGGGCCGAGAAAACCACAGTCTCATGGGGCCGAACACTTAGGGTCAGGGGAAAATCCAATATATATCTGGTGATATCTCGGGTGCAATTAGAGATAGCGAAATAAATCAAAGTGCATTGTCTGCAAGAGGCCCTGGCGCATGAATCTGTGCAGCGGGAACGACCTCGGACCACCAGGGGCCGAGAAAACTACCGTCTCGTGGGGTCGGACACTCAGGGTCAGGGAAAAATCCAATATATATCTGGTGATATCTCGGGTGCTATTAGAGATAGCGCAATAAATCAAAGTGAATTATCTGCATTAGGCCCTCGCGCATAAATCTGTGCAGCGGGAACGACCTCGGACCACCAGGGGCCGAGAAAACCACCGTCTCATGGGGCCGGACACTAAGGGTCAGGGGTAAATCCAATATATATGTGGTGATATCTCGGGTGCTATTACAGATAGGGCAATAAATCAACGTGCATTGTCTGTAGGAGGCCCTGGCGCATGAATCTGTGCAGCGGCAACGACCTAGGACAACCAGGGGCCGAGAAAACCACCGTCTCATGGGGCCGGACTGTCAGGGTCAGGGGAACCTCCAATGTATATCTGGTGATATCTCGGGTGCTATTAGAGATAGCGCAATAAACCAAAGTGAGTTACCTGCAGGAGGCCCTGGCGCATGAATCTGTGCAGCGGGAACGACCTCGGACCACCAGGGGCCAAGAAATCCACAGTCTCATGGGGCCGGACACTCAGGGTCAGGGAAAATCCAATATATATTAGGTGATATCTCGGGTGCTATTACAGATAGCGCAATAAATCAAAGTACATTGTCTGTAAGAGGCCCTGGCGCATGAATCTGTGCAGCGGGATCGACCTCGGACCACCAGGGGTCGAGAAAATCACCGTCTCATGGGGCCGGACTGTCAGGGTCAGGGGAAACTCCAATATATATCTGGTGATATCTCGGGTGCTATTACAGATAGCGCAATAAACCAAAGTACATTGTCTGCAAGAGGCCCTGGCGCATGAATCTGTGCAGCGGGATCGACCTCGGACCACCAGGGGTCGAGAAAATCACCGTCTCATGGGGCCGGACTGTCAGGGTCAGGGGAAACTCCAATATATATCTGGTGATATCTCGGGTGCTATTACAGATAGCGCAATAAATCAAAGTGCATTGTCTGTAGGATGCCCTGGCGCATGAATGTGTGCAGCGGGATCGACCTCGGACCACCAGGGGCCGAGAAAACCACCGTCTCATGGGGTCGGTCACTCAGGGTCAGGGAAAAATCCAATATATATCTGGTGATATCTCGGGTGCTATTAGAGATAGCGCAATAAATCGAAGTGCATTGTCTGCAGGAGGCCCTGGCGCATGAATCTGTGCAGCGGGATCGACCTCGGACCACCAGGGGACGAGAAAACCACCGTCTCATGGGGTCGGACACTCAGGGTCAGGGAAAAATCCAATATATATCTGGTGATAACACGGGTGCTGTTACAGATAGCGCAATAAACCAAAGTGCATTGTCTGCAGGAGGCCCTGGCGCATGAATCTGTGCAGCGGGAACGACCTCGGACCACCAGGGGCCGATAAAATCACCGTCTCATGGGGCCGGACACTCAGGGTCAGGGAAAAATCCAATATATATCTGGTGATATCTCGGGTGCTATTAGAGATAGCGCAATAAACCAAAGTGAATTATCTATTGGAGGCCCTGGCGAATGAATCTGTGCCGCGGGAACGACCTCGGACCACCAGGGGCCGAGAAAACCACCGTCTCATGGGGCCGGACACTCAAGGTCAGGGAAAAATCCAATACATATCGGGTGATATCTCGGGTGCTATTACAGATAGCGCAATAAATCAAAGTGCATTGTCTGTAGGAGCACTTGGCGCATGAATCTGGGCAGCGGGAACGACCTCGGACCACCAGGGGCCGAGAAAACCACCGTCTCATGGGGCCGGACACTCAGGGTCAGGGAAAAATCCAATATATATCTGGTGATATCTCGGGTGCTATTAGAGATAGCGCAATAAATCAACGTGAATTATCTGCAGGGGTCCCTGGCGCATGAATCTGTGCAGCGGGATCTACTTCGGACCACGAGGGACCGAGAAAACCATCGACACATGGGGCCGGGCACTCAGGGTCAGGGAAAAATCCAATATATATCTGGTGATATCTCGGGTGCTATTACAGATAGCGCAATAAATCAAAGTTCATTGTCTGTAGGAGGACCTGGCGCATGAATCTGTGCAGCAGGCACGACCTCGGACCACCAGGGGCAGACAAAACCACCGTCTCATGGGGTCGGACACTCAAGGTCAGGGAAAAATCCAATATATATCTGGTGATATCTCGGGTGCTATTAGAGATAGCGCAATAAACCAAAGTGAATTATCTGCAGGCGGCCCTGGCGCATGAATCTGTGCAGCGGGAACGACCTCGGACCACCAGGGGCCGAGAAAACCACCGTCTCATGGGGCCGGACACTCAGGGTCAGGGGAAAATCCAATATATATCTGGTGATATCTCGGGTGCTATTACAGATAGCGCAATAAATCAAAGTGCATTGTCTGCAGGAGGCCCTAGCGCATGAATCTGTGCAGCGGGAACGACCTCGGACCACCAGGGGCCGAGAAAATCACCGTCTCATGGGGCCGGACACTCAGGGTCATGGAAAAACCCAATATATATCTGGTGATATCTCGGGTGCTATTAGAGATAGCGTAATAAATCAAAGTTCATTGTCTGTAGGAGGACCCGGCGCATGAATCTGTGCAGCAGGCACGACCTCGGACCACCAGGGGAAGACAAAACCACCGTCTCATGGGGTCGGACAGTCAGGGTCAGGGAAAAACCCAATATATATCTGGTGATATCTCGGGTGCTACTACAGATAGCGCAATAAATCAAAGTTCATTGTCTGTAGGAGGACCTGGCGCATGAATCTGTGCAGCAGGCACGACCTCGGACCACCAGGGGCAGACAAAACCACCGTCTCATGGGGCCAGACCCTCAAGGTCAGGGAAAAATCCAATATATATATGGTGATATCTCGGGTGCTATTACAGATAGCGCAATAAATCAAAGTGCATTGTCTGTAGGAGGCCCTGGCGCATGAATCTGTGCAGCGGGAACGACCTCGGACCACCAGGGGCCGAGAAAATCACCGTCTCATGGGGCCGGACACTCAGGGTCAGGGAAAAATCCAATATATATCTGGTGATATCTCGGGTGCTATTAGAGATAGCGCAATAAATCAAAGTGAATTATCTGCAGGGGGCCCTGGCGCATGAAGCTGTGCAGCGGGATCTACTTCGGACCACGAGGGACCGAGAAAAAGATCGACACATGGGGCCGGACTGTCAGGGTCAAGGAAAAATCCAATATATATCCGGTGATATCTCGGGTGCTATTAGGGATAGCGAAATATATCAAAGTGCACTGTCTGCAGGAGGCCCTGGCGCATGAATCTGTTCAGCGGGAACGACCTCGGACCCGCAGGGGCCGAGAAACCCACTGTCTCATGGGGACGGACACTCAGGGTCAGGGAAAAATCCAATATATATCTGGTGATATCTCGGGTGCTATTAGAGATAGCGCAATAAACCAAAGTGAATTATCTATAGGAGGCCCTGGCGAATGAATCTCTGCAGCGGGAACGACCTCGGACCACCAGGGGCCGAGAAAACCACCGTCTCATGGGGCCGAACACTTAGGGTCAGGGGAAAATCCAATATATATCTGGTGATATCTCGGGTGCTATTAGAGATAGCGCAATAAACCAAAATGAATTAGCAGCAGGAGGCCCTGGCGCAAGAATCTGTGCAGCGGGAACTACCTCGGACCACCAGGGTCCGAGAAAACCACCGTCTCATGGGGCCGGACACTCAAGGTCAGGGAAAAATCCAATATATATCTGGTGATATCTCGGGTGCTATTAAAGATAGCGCAATAATTCAAAGTGAATTATCGGAAGGAGGCCCTGGCGCATGAATCTGTGCCGCGGGAACGACCTCGGACCACCAGGGGCCGAGAAAACTACCGTCTCATGGGGCCGGACACTCAAGGTCAGGGAAAAATCCAATACATATCGGGTGATATCTCGGGTGCTATTACAGATAGCGCAATAAATCAAAGTGCATTGTCTGTAGGAGCACTTGGCGCATGAATCTGGGCAGCGGGAACGACCTCGGACCACCAGGGGCCGAGAAAATCACCGTCTCATGGGGCCGGACACTCAGGGTCAGGGAAAAATCCAATATATATCTGGTGATATCTCGGGTGCTATTAGAGATAGCGCAATAAATCAACGTGAATTATCTGCAGGGGTCCCTGGCGCATGAATCTCTGCAGCGGGATCTACTTCGGACCACGAGCGACCGAGAAAACCATCGACACATGGGGCCGGGCACTCAGGGTCAGGGAAAAATCCAATATATATCTGGTGATATCTCGGGTGCTATTACAGATAGCGCAATAAATCAAAGTGCATTGTCTGTAGGAGGCCCTGGCGCATGAATCTGTGCAGCGGGAACGACCTCGGACCACCAGGGGCCGAGAAAATCACCGTCTCATGGGGCCGGACACTCAGGGTCAGGGAAAAATCCAATATATATCTGGTGATATCTCGGGTGCTATTAGAGATAGCGCAATAAATCAAAGTGAATTATCTGCAGGGGGCCCTGGCGCATGAAGCTGTGCAGCGGGATCTACTTCGGACCACGAGGGACCGAGAAAAAGATCGACACATGGGGCCGGACTGTCAGGGTCAAGGAAAAATCCAATATATATCCGGTGATATCTCGGGTGCTATTAGGGATAGCGAAATATATCAAAGTGCACTGTCTGCAGGAGGCCCTGGCGCATGAATCTGTTCAGCGGGAACGACCTCGGACCCGCAGGGGCCGAGAAACCCACTGTCTCATGGGGACGGACACTCAGGGTCAGGGAAAAATCCAATATATATCTGGTGATATCTCGGGTGCTATTAGAGATAGCGCAATAAACCAAAGTGAATTATCTATAGGAGGCCCTGGCGAATGAATCTCTGCAGCGGGAACGACCTCGGACCACCAGGGGCCGAGAAAACCACCGTCTCATGGGGCCGAACACTTAGGGTCAGGGGAAAATCCAATATATATCTGGTGATATCTCGGGTGCTATTAGAGATAGCGCAATAAACCAAAATGAATTAGCAGCAGGAGGCCCTGGCGCAAGAATCTGTGCAGCGGGAACTACCTCGGACCACCAGGGTCCGAGAAAACCACCGTCTCATGGGGCCGGACACTCAAGGTCAGGGAAAAATCCAATATATATCTGGTGATATCTCGGGTGCTATTAAAGATAGCGCAATAATTCAAAGTGAATTATCGGAAGGAGGCCCTGGCGCATGAATCTGTGCCGCGGGAACGACCTCGGACCACCAGGGGCCGAGAAAACCACCGTCTCATGGGGCCGGACACTCAAGGTCAGGGAAAAATCCAATACATATCGGGTGATATCTCGGGTGCTATTACAGATAGCGCAATAAATCAAAGTGCATTGTCTGTAGGAGCACTTGGCGCATGAATCTGGGCAGCGGGAACGACCTCGGACCACCAGGGGCCGAGAAAATCACCGTCTCATGGGGCCGGACACTCAGGGTCAGGGAAAAATCCAATATATATCTGGTGATATCTCGGGTGCTATTAGAGATAGCGCAATAAATCAACGTGAATTATCTGCAGGGGTCCCTGGCGCATGAATCTCTGCAGCGGGATCTACTTCGGACCACGAGCGACCGAGAAAACCATCGACACATGGGGCCGGGCACTCAGGGTCAGGGAAAAATCCAATATATATCTGGTGATATCTCGGGTGCTATTACAGATAGCGCAATAAATCAAAGTTCATTGTCTGTAGGAGGACCTGGCGCATGAGTCTGTGCAGCGGGAACGACCTCGGACCACCAGGGGCCGAGAAAATCACCGTCTCATGGGGTCGGACACTCAAGGTCAGGGAAAAATCCAATATATATCTGGTGATATCTCGGGTGCTATTAGAGATAGCGCAATAAATCAACGTGAATTATCTGCAGGCGGCCCTGGCGCATGAATCTGTGCAGCGGGATCTACTTCGGACCACGAGGGGCCGAGAAAACCACCGACACATGGAGCCGGACACTCAGGGTTCGGGGAAAAATTCAATATATATCTGATGATATCTCTGGTGCTCTTACAGATAGCGCACTAAACCAAAGTGAATTATCTGCAGGTGGCCCTGGCGCATGAATCTGTGCAGGGGGAACGACCTCGGACCACCAGGGGCCGAGAAAACCACCGTCTCACGGGGCCGGACACTCAGGGTCAGGGGAAAATCCAATATATATCTGGAGATATCTCGGGTGCTATTAAAGATAGCGCAGTAAATCAAAGTGCATTGTCTGTAGGAGGCACTGGCGCATGATGCTGTGCAGCAGGAACGACCTCGGACCACCAGGCGCCGAGAAGATTACAGATATTCGGAATCCGTCTCCCAAGGTCATGTAAAAATCCAGCATATATCTGGTGATATCTCGGGTGCTATTACAGATACCGCAATAAATCAAAGTGCATTGTCTGTAGGAGGCCCTGGCGCATGAACCTGTGTAGCGGTATCGACCTCGGACCACCAGGGGCCGAGAAAATCACCGTCTCATGGGGTCGGACACTCAGGGTCAGGGAAAAATCCAATATATATCTGGTGATAACTCGGGTGCTATTAGAGATAGCGCAATAAACCAAAGTGCATTGTCTGCGGGAGGCCCTGGCGCATGAATCTGTGCAGCGGGAACGACCTCGGACCACCAGGGGCCGAGAAAACCACCGTCTCATGGGGTCGGAAACTCAGGGTCAGGGAAAAATCCAATATATATCAGGTGATATCTCGGGTGCTATTAGAGATAGCGCAATAAACCAAAGTGAATTATCTATAGGAGGCCCTGGCGAATGAATCTGTGCAGCGGGAACGACCTCGGACCACCAGGGGCCGAGAAAACCACCGTCTCATGGGGCCGGACACTCAGGGTCAGGGGAAAATCCAATATATATCTGGTGATATCTCGGGTGCTATTACAGATAGGGCAATAAATCAAAGTGCATTGTCTGTAGGAGGCCCTGGCGCACGAATCTGTGCAGCGGGAACGACCTCGGACCACCAGGGGCCGAGAAATCCACCGTCTCATGGGGTCGGACACTCAGGGTCAGGGAAACATGCAATACATATCTTGTGATATCTCGGGTGCTATTAGAGATAGCGCAATAAACCAAATTGAATTATCTATAGGGGGCCCTGGCGAATGAATCTGTGCAGCGGGGACGACCTCGGACCACCAGGGGCCGAGAAAACCACCGTCTCATGCGGCCGGACACTCAGGGTCAGTGGAAAATCCAATATATATCTGGTGATATCTCGGGTGCTATTACAGATAGGGCAATAAATCAAAGTGCATTGTCCGTAGGAGGCCCTTGCGCATGAATGTGTGCAGTAGGAAGGACCTCGGACCACCAGGGGCCGAGAAAATTACAGATTTTCGGTATCCGTCACGAAAGGTCATGTAAAAATCAAGCATATATCTGGTGATATCTCGGGTGCTATTACAGATAGCGCAATAAAACAAGTGAACTGTCTGCAGGAAGCCCTGGCGCATGAATCTGTTCAGCGGGATCGACTTCGGACCACGAGGGTCCGAGAAAACCATCGACACATGGGGCCGGACTGTCCTGGTCATGGAAAAATCCAATATATATCTGGTGAGGGAAAAATCCAATATATATCTGGTGATATCTCGGGTGCTATTACAGATAGCGCAATAAATCAAATTGCATTGTCTGTAGGAGGCCCTGGCGCATGAATCAGTGCAGTGGGATCGACCGCGGACCACCAAGGGCCGAGAAAATCACCGTCTCATGGGGCCGGACTGACAGGGTCAGGGATAAATCCATTATATATCTGGTGATATCTCGGGTGCTATTAGAGATAGCGCAATAAATCAAAGTGCATTGTCTGCAGGAGGCCCTGGCGCACGAATCTGTGCAGCGGGAACGACCACGGACCACCAGGGGCCGAGAAAACTACAGTCTCATGGGGCCTGACACTCAGGGTAAGGGAGAAATCCAATATATATCTGGTGATATCTCGGGTTCTATTAGAGATAGCGCAATAAATCAAAGTGCATTGTCTGCAGGAGGCCCTGGCGCATGAATCTGTGCAGCGGGAACGACCTCGGACCACCAGGGGCAGAGAAAACCACCGTCTCATGGGGTCGGATACTCAGGGTCAGGGAAAAATCCAATATATATCTGGTGATATCTCGGGTGCTATTAGAGATAGCGCAATAAACCAATGTGCATTGTCTGCAGGAGGCCCTGGCGCAGAAATCTGTGTAGCGGGAACGACCTCGGACCACCAGAGGCCGAGAAAACCACCGTCTCATGGCTTCGGACACTCAGGGTCAGGGAAAAATCCAATATATATCTGGTGATATCTCGGGTGCTATTACAGATAGCGCAATAAATCAGAGTGCATTGTCTGTAGGAGGCACTGGCGAATGAATCTGTGCAGCAGGAACGACCTCGGACCACCAGGGGCCGAGAAAATTACAGATATTCGTAATCCGTCACACAAGGTCATGTAAAAATCCAGCATATATCTGGTGATATCTCGGGTGCTATTACAGATAGCGCAATAAACCAAGTGAACTGTCTGCAGGAAGCCCTGGCGCATGAATCTGTTCAGCGGGATCGACTTCGGACCACGAGGGTCCGAGAAAACCATCGACACATGGGGCCGGACTGTCCTGGTCATGGAAAAATCCAATATATATCTGATGAGGGAAAAATCCAATATATATCTGGTGATATCTCGGGTGCTATTACAGATAGCGCAATAAATCAAATTGCATTGTCTGTAGGAGGCCCTGGCGCATGAATCAGTGCAGTGGGATCGACCGCGGACCACCAAGGGCCGAGAAAATCACCGTCTCATGGGGCCGGACTGACAGGGTCAGGGATAAATCCATTATATATCTGGTGATATCTCGGGTGCTATTAGAGATAGCGCAATAAATCAAAGTGCATTGTCTGCAGGAGGCCCTGGCGCACGAATCTGTGCAGCGGGAACGACCACGGACCACCAGGGGCCGAGAAAACTACAGTCTCATGGGGCCTGACACTCAGGGTAAGGGAGAAATCCAATATATATCTGGTGATATCTCGGGTTCTATTAGAGATAGCGCAATAAATCAAAGTGCATTGTCTGCAGGAGGCCCTGGCGCATGAATCTGTGCAGCGGGAACGACCTCGGACCACCAGGGGCCGAGAAAACCACCGTCTCATGGGGTCGGATACTCAGGGTCAGGGAAAAATCCAATATATATCTGGTGATATCTCGGGTGCTATTAGAGATAGCGCAATAAACCAGACTGAATTATCTGCAGGAGGCCCTGGCGCATGAATCTGTGCAGCGGGAACGACCTCGGACCACCAGGGGCCGAGAAAACTACAGTCTCATGGGGCCGGACACTCAGGGTCAGGGAAAAATCCAATATATATCTGGTGATATCTCGGGTGCTATTAGAGATAGCGCAATAAACCAAAGTGAATTATCTGCAGGAGGCCCTGGCGCATGAATCTGTGCAGAGGGATCGATCTCGGACCACCAGGGGCCGAGAAAATCACCGTCTCATGGTGCCGGACTGTCAGGGTCAGGGAAAAATCCAATATATATCTGGTGATATCTCGGGTGCGATTAGAGATAGCGCAATAAATCAAAGTGCATTGTCTATAGGTGGCCCTGGCGCATGAATCTGTGCAGCGGGAACGACCTCGGACCACCAGGGGCCGAGAAAACCACCGCCTCATGGGGTCGGACACTCAGGGTCAGGGAAAAATGCAATATATATCTGGTGATATCTCGGGTGCTATTACAGATAGGGCAATAAATCAATGTGCATTGTCTGTAGGTGGCCCTGGCGCATGAATCTGTGCAGCGGGATCGACCTCGGACCACGAGGGACCGAGAAATCCATCGACAAATGGGGCCTTACTCTCTGGGTCAAGGAAAAATCCAATATATTTTTGGTGATATCTCGGGTGCTATTACAGATAGCGCAATAAAACAAAGTGAATTGTCTGCAGGAAGCCCTGGCGCATGAATCTGTTAAGCGGGATCGACCTCGGATCACGAGGGACCAAGAAAATCATCGACACATGGGGCCGGACTGTCAGGGTCAGGGAAAAATCCAATATATATCTGGTGATATCTCGGGTGCTATTAGAGATAGCGCAATAAACCAGACTGAATTATCTGCAGGAGGCCCTGGCGCATGAATCGGTGCAGCGGGAACGACCTCGGACCACCAGGGACCGAGAAAACTACAGTCTCATGGGGCCGGACACTCAGGGTCAGGGAAAAATCCAATATATATCTGGTGATATCTCGGGTGCTATTAGAGATAGCGCAATAAACCAAAGTGAATTATCTGCAGGAGACCCTGGCGCATGAATCTGTGCAGCGGGAACGACCTCGGACCACCAGGGGCCGAGAAAATCACCGTCTCATGGGGCCGGACACTCAGGGTCAGGGAAAAATCCAATATATATCTGGTGATATCTCGGGTGCTATTAGAGATAGCGCAATAAATCAAAGTGCATTGTCTGTAGGTGGCCCTGGCGCATGAATCTGTGCTGCGGGAACGATCTCGGACCACCAGAGGCCGAGAAAACCACCGTCTCATGGCTTCGGACACTCAGGGTCAGGGAAAAATCCAATATATATCTGGTGATATCTCGGGTGCTATTACAGATAGCGCAATAAATCAGAGTGCATTGTCTGTAGGAGGCACTGGCGAATGAATCTGTGCAGCAGGAACGACCTCGGACCACCAGGGGCCGAGAAAATTACAGATATTCGTAATCCGTCACCCAAGGTCATGTAAAAATCCAGCATATATCTGGTGATATCTCGGGTGCTATTACAGATAGCGCAATAAACCAAGTGTACTGTCTGCAGGAAGCCCTGGCGCATGAATCTGTTCAGCGGGATCGACTTCGGACCACGAGGGTCCGAGAAAACCATCGACACATGGGGCCGGACTGTCCTGGTCATGGAAAAATCCAATATATATCTGGTGAGGGAAAAATCCAATATATATCTGGTGATATCTCGGGTGCCATTACAGATAGCGCAATAAATCAAATTGCATTGTCTGTAGGAGGCCCTGGCGCATGAATCAGTGCAGTGGGATCGACCGCGGACCACCAAGGGCCGAGAAAATCACCGTATCATGGGGCCGGACTGACAGGGTCAGGGATAAATCCATTATATATCTGGTGATATCTCGGGTGCTATTAGAGATAGCGCAATAAATCAAAGTGCATTGTCTGCAGGAGGCCCTGGCGCACGAATCTGTGCAGCGGGAACGACCACGGACAACCAGGGGCCGAGAAAACTACAGTCTCATGGGGCCTGACACTCAGGGTAAGGGAGAAATCCAATATATATCTGGTGATATCTCGGGTTCTATTAGAGATAGCGCAATAAATCAAAGTGCATTGTCTGCAGGAGGCCCTGGCGCATGAATCTGTGCAGCGGGAACGACCTCTGACCACCAGGGGCCGAGAAAACCACCGTCTCATGGGGTCGGATACTCAGGGTCAGGGAAAAATCCAATATATATCTGGTGATATCTCGGGTGCTATTAGAGATAGCGCAATAAACCAGACTGAATTATCTGCAGGAGGCCCTGGCGCATGAATCTGTGCAGCGGGAACGACCTCGGACCACCAGGGGCCGAGAAAACTACAGTCTGATGGGGCCGGACACTCAGGGTCAGGGAAAAATCCAATATATATCTGGTGATATCTCGGGTGCTATTAGAGATAGCGCAATAAACCAAAGTGAATTATCTGCAGGAGGCCCTGGCGCATGAATCTGTGCAGAGGGATCGATCTCGGACCACCAGGGGCCGAGAAAATCACCGTCTCATGGAGCCGGACTGTCAGGGTCAGGGAAAAATCCAATATATATCTGGTGATATCTCGGGTGCGATTAGAGATAGCGCAATAAATCAAAGTGCATTGTCTATAGGTGGCCCTGGCGCATGAATCTGTGCAGCGGGAACGACCTCGGACCACCAGGGGCCGAGAAAACCACCGCCTCATGGGGTCGGACACTCAGGGTCAGGGAAAAATGCAATATGTATCTGGTGATATCTCGGGTGCTATTACAGGTAGCGCAATAAATCAAAGTGCATTGCCTGTAGGCGGCCCTGGCGCATGAATCTGTGCAGCGGGATCGACCTCGGAAAACCAGGGGCCGAGAAAATCACCGTCTCATGGGGCCGGACTGTCAGGGTCAGGGAAAAATCCAATATATATCTGGTGATATCTCGGGTGCTATTAGAGGTAGCGCAATAAACCAAAGTGAATTATCTGCAGGAGGCCCTGGCGAATGAAGCTGTGCAGCGGGAACGACCTCGGACCACCAGGGGCCGAGAAAAACACAGACACATGGGGCCGGACACTCTGGAACAGGGAAAAATCCATTATATATCTGGTGATATCTCGGGTGCTATTACAGATAGCGCAATAAATCAAAGTGCATTGCCTGTAGGCGGCCCTGGCGCATGAATCTGTGCAGCGGGATCGACCGCGGACCACCAGGGGCCGAGAAAATCACCGTCTCATGGGGTCGGACACTCAGGGTCAGGGAAAAATACAATACATATCTGGTGATATCTCGGGTGCTATTACAGATAGCGCAATAAATCAAGTGCATTGTCTGTAGGAGGCCCTGGCGCATGAATCTGTGCAGCGGTATCGACCTCGGACCACCAGGGGCCGAGAAAATCACCGTCTCATGGAGCCAGATTGTCAGGCTCTGGGAAAAATCCAATATATATCTGGTGATATCTCGGGTGCTATTAGAGATAGCGCAATAAATCAAAGTGAATTATCTGCAGGGGGCCCTGGCGCATGAATCTGTGCAGCGCGATCGACCTCGGACCACGAGGGACCGTGAAAACCACCGTCTCATGGGGCCGGACACTCAGGGTCAGGGGAAAATCCAATATATATCTGGTGTTATCTCGGGTGCTATTACAGATAGCGCAATAAATCAAAGTGCATTGTCTGCAGGAGGCCTTGGCGCATGTATCTGTGCAGCGGGATCTACCTCGGACCACCAGGGGTCGAGAAAACCATCGATACATGGGGCCGGACTGTCGGGGTCAAGGAAAAATCCAATATATATCTGGTGATATCTCGGGTGCTATTACAGATAGCGCAATAAACCAAAGTGAATTGTCTGCAGGAAGCCCTGGCGCATGAATCTGTGCAGCGGGAACGACCTCGGACCAACAGGGGCCGAGAAAACCACCGTCTCATTGGGCCGGACTGTCAGGGTCAGGTATAAATCCAATATATATCTGTTGATATCTCGGGTGCTATTAGAAATAGCGCAATAAATCAGAGTGAATTATCTGCAAGGGGCCCTGGCGCATGAATCTGTGCAGCCGGATCGACCTCGGACAACGAGGGACCGAGAAAACCATCGACACAAGGGGCCGGACTGTCAGGGTCACGGAAAAATCCAATATATATCTGGTGATATCTCGGGTGCTATTAGAGATAGCGCAATAAATCAAAGTGCCTTGTCTGTAGGAGGACCTGGCGCATGAATCTGTGCAGCAGGAACGACCTCGGACCACCAGGCGCGGAGAAAATTACAGATATTCGGAATCCGTCACACAAGTTCATGTAAAAATCCAGCATATATCTGGTGATATCTCGGGTGCTCTTACAGATAGTGCACTAAACCAAAGTGAATTGTCTGCAGGATGCCCTGGCGCATGAATCTGTTCAGCGGGATCGACCTCGGACCACCAGAGGCCGAGAAAATTACTGATATTCGGAATCCGTCACCCAAGGTCATGTAAAAATCCAGCATATATCTGGTGATATCTCGCGTCTTATTAGAGATAGCGCAATAAATCAAAGTGTATTGTCTGCAGGTGGCCCTAGCGCATGAATCTGAGCTGCGGGATCGACCTCGGACCACCAGTTGTCGAGAAAACCACCGAATCATGGGGCCGGGCACTCAGGGTCAGGGAAAAACCCAATATATATCTGGGGATATCTCGGGTGCTATTAGAGATAGCGCAATAAACGAAAGTGAATTATCTGCAGGAGGCCCTGCCGCATGAATCTGTGCAGCAGGAACGACCTTGGAACCCCACGGGTCGAGAAAACCACCGTCTCATGGGGCCGGACACTCAGGGTAAGGGGAAAATCCAATATATATCTGGTGATCTCTCGGGTGCTATTACAGATAGCGCAATAAATCAGAGTGCATTGTCTGTAGGAGGCCTTGGCGCATGAATCTGTGCAGCGGGATCGACCTCGGACCACCAGGGGTCGAGAAAACCACAGATACATGGGGCCGGACACTCAGGGTCAGGGAAAAATCCAATTTATATCTGGTGATATCTCGAGTGCTATTAGAGATAGCGCAATAAACCAAAGTGAATTATATATAGGAGGGCCTGCCGCATGAATCTGTGCAGGGGGAACGATCTCGGACCACCAGGGGCCGAGAAAACCACCGTCTCGTGGGGCCGGACACTCTGGGTAAGGGGAAAATCCAATATATATCTGGTGATCTCTCGGGTGCTGTTACAGATAGCGCAATGAATCAAAGTGCATTTTCTGCAGGAGGCCCTGGCGCATGAGTCTTTGCAGCGGGATCGACCTCGGACCACCAGGGGCCGAGAAAATCACCGTCTCATGGGGCCGGACTGTCAGGGTCAGAGAAAAATCCAATATATATCTTGCGATATCTCGGGTGCTATTAGAGATAGCTCAATAAACCAAAGTGAATTATCTATAGGAGGCCCTGCCGCATGAATCTGTGCAGCAGGAACGACCTCGGAACCCCACGGGTCGAGAAAACCACCGTCTCATGGGGCCGGACACTCTGGGTAAGGGGAAAATCCAATATATATCTGGTGATCTCTCGGTTGCTATTACAGATAGCGCAATAAATCAAAGTGCATTTTCTGTAGGAGGCCCTGCGCATGAATCTGTGCAGCGGGATCCACCTCGGACCACCAGGGGTCGAGAAAACCACCGAAACATGGGGCCGGGTACTCAGGGTCACGGAAAAATAAAATATATATCTGGGGATATCTCGGGTGCTATTAGAGATAGCGCAATAAACCAAAGTGAATTATTTGCAGGAGGCCCTGGCGCATGAATCTGTGCAGCGGGAACGACCTCGGACCACCAGGGGCCGGGAAAACCACCGTCTCATGGGGTCGGACACTCAGGGTCAGGGAAAAATCCAATATATATCTGGTGATATCTCGTGTGCGATTGCAGATAGCGCAATAAATCAAAGTGCATTGTCTGTAGGAGGCCTTGGCGCATGAATCTGTGCAGCGGGATCGACCTCGGACCACCAGGGGTCGAGAAAACCACAGATACATGGGGCCGGACACTCAGGGTCAGGGAAAAATCCAATATATATCTTTTGATATCTCGGGTGCTATTAGAGATAGCGCAATAAACCAAAGTGATTTATCTATAGGAGGCCCTGGCGCATGAATCTGTGCAGCGGGAACGACCTGGGACCAACAGAGGCCGAGACCACCACCGTCTCATGGGGCCGGACACTCAGGGTCAGGGGAAAATCCAATATATATCTGGTGATATCACGGGTGCTGTTACAGATAGCGCAATAAATCAAAGAGCATTGTCTGCAGGAGGCCCAGGCGCATGAATCTGTGCAGTGGGATCGACCTCGGACCACCAGAGGCCGAGAAAATCACCGTCTCATGGGACCAGACTGTCAGGGTCAGGGAAAAATCCAATATATATCTGGTGATATCTCGGGTGCTATTAGAGATAGCGCAATAAATCAAAGTGCATTGTCTGTAGGAGGACCTGGCGCATGAATCTGTGCAGCAGGAACGACCTCGGACCACCAGGCGCGGAGAAAATTACAGATATTCGGAATCCGTCACCCAAGTTCATGTAAAAATCCAGCATATATCTGGTGATATCTCGGGTGCCATTACAGATAGCGCAGTAAACCAAAGTGAATTGTCTGCAGGAAGTCCTGGCGCATGAATCTGTTCAGCGCGATAGACCTCGGACCACGAGGGACCGAGAAAACCATCAACACATGGGGCCGGACTGTCAGGGTCAGGGAAAAAACCAATATATATCTGGTGATATCTCGGGTGCTATTAGAGATAGCGCAATAAACCGAAGTGAATTATCTGCAGGAGACCCTGGCGCATGAATCTGTGCAGCAGGAACGACCTCGGACCACCAGGCGCCGAGAAAATTACAGATATTCGGAATCCGTCAACCAAGGTCATGTAAAAATCCAATTTATATCTGGTGATATCTCGGGTGCTATTACAGATTGCGCAATAAATCAAAGTGCATTGTCTGTAGGAGGCCCTGGCGCATGAATCTGTGCAGCGGGAACGACCTGGGACCAACAGAGGCCGAGAAAACCACCGTCTCATGGGGCCGGACATACAGGGTCAGGGAAAAATCCAATATATATCTGGTGATATCTCGGGTGCAACTACAGATAGCGCAATAAATCAGAGTGCATTGTCTATAGGAGGCCCTGGCGCATGAATCTGTGCAGCGGGAACGACCTCGGACCACCAGGGGCCGAGAAAATTACAGATATTCGGAATCCGTCACCAAAGGTAATGTAAAAATCTAGCATATATCTGGTGATATCTCGGGTGCTATTAGAGATAGCGCAATAAACCAAAGTGAATTATCTGCAGGAGGCCCTGGCGCATGAATCTGTGCAGGGGGAATGACCTGGGACCACCAGGGGCCGAGAAAACCTTCGTCTCATGGGGCCGGACACTGAGGGTCAGGGGAAAATCCAATATATATCTGGAGATATCTCGGGTGCTATTAGAGGTAGCGAAATAAATCAAAGTGCATTGTCTGCAGGAGGCCCTGGCGCATGAGTCTTTGCAGCGGGATCGACCTCGGACCACCAGGGGCCGAGAAAATCACCGTCTCATGGGGCCGGACTGTCAGGGTCAGAGAAAAATCCAATATATATCTTGTGATATCTCGGGTGCTATTAGAGATAGCTCAATAAACCAAAGTGAATTATCTATAGGAGGCCCTGCCGCATGAATCTGTGCAGCGGGATCCACCTCGGACCACCAGGGGCCGAGAAATCCACCGACCCATGAGCCGGACTGTCAGGGTCAGGGAAAAATCCAATATATATCTGGTGATATCTCGGGTGCTATTACAGATAGCGCAATAAATCAAAGTGCATTGTCTGTGGGAAGCCCTGGCGCATGAATCTGTGCAGCGGGATCGACGTCGGACCACCAGGGGCTGAGAAAATCACCGTCTCATGTGGCCGGACGCTCAGGGTCGGGGAAAAATCCAATATATATCTGGTGATATCTCGGGTGCTCATACTGATAACGCACTAAACCAAAGTGCATTTTCTGTAGGAGACCCTGGCGCATGAATGTGTGCAGCGGGATCGACCTCGGGCCACCAGGGGCCGAGAAAACCACAGATACATGGGGCCGGAGACTCAGGGTCGGTGAAAAATTCAATATATATCTTGTGATATCTCGGGTGCAGTTAGAGATAGCGCAATAAATCAAAGTGCATTGTCTTCAGGAGGCCCTGGCGCATGAATCTGTGCAGGGGGAACGATCTCGGACCACCAGGGGCCGAGAAAACCACCGACCCATGGAGCCGGACTGTCAGGGTCAGGGAAAAATCCAATATATATCTTGTGTTATCTCGGGTGCTATTAGAGATAGCGCAATAAATCAAACTGCATTGTCTGTAGCAGGCCCTGGAGCATGAATCTGTGCAGCGGGATCGACCTCGGACCACCAGGGTCCGAGAAAACCACCGTCTCATGGGGTCGGACACTCAGGGTCACGGAAAAATCCAATATATATCTGGTGATATCTCGGGTGCTATTAGAGATAGCGCAATAAATCAAAGTGCATTGTCTGCAGGAGGCCCTAGCGCATGAATCTGTGTAGCGGGATCGTATTAATATCGTATTATATAGTTTCATACAGTTTTATATAGTTTTATATAGCTTTATATATTTCTATATAGTTTTATATAGTATTATATAGTTCCACATAGTTTTATGAGTTTTATATAGTTTTGTATGGTTTTATGTAGCTTTATATAGTGTTATATAGTTTCATATAGTTTTATTAGTTTTACATAGCTTTATATCGTTCTATATAATTTTATATAGTTTTGTATAGTTTCATATAGTTTTATTAGTTTTACATAGTTTTTTATAGTTCTATATAGTTTTATATAGTTTTATATAGTTTTATATAGTTTTATATAATTTTATATAGTTTTATTAGTTTTATGTAGTTTTATATAGTTTTATACAGGTTTATATAGTTTTATATAGTTTTATATAGTTTTGTGTAGTTTTACATAGTTTTATTTAGTTTTATATCGTTTTATATAGTTTTATTAGTTTTACATCCTTTTATATAGTTTCATATAGTTTTATTAGTTTTACATAGTTTTGTATAGTTCTATATGGATTTATATAGTTTTATATAGTTTTATATAGTTTTGTATAGTTTTACATAGTTTTATATAGTTTTATATCGTTTTATATAGTTTTATATACGCTTATATAGTTTTATATAGTTTCATATAGTTTTATATAGTTTTATATAGTTTTACATAGTTTTATATAGTTTTATATCGTTTTATATAGTTTTATATAGTTTTATATAGTTTTATATAGGTTTATATAGGTTTATATAGTTTTATACAGTTTTATATAGTTTTATATATTTTTATATAGTTTAATATGGTTTTAGTAGTTTTAGCAGTTTTATATAGTTTTATATAGTTTTGTATAGTTTTATATAGTTTTATAAAGTTTTATATAGTTTTATATAGTTCTATAGAGTTTTATATAGGTTTATATAGTTTTGTAAGTTTTATATAGTTTTATAGAGTTTTATTAGTTTTATACAGATTTATATAGTTTTATATAGCTTTATATAGTTTTAGATAGTTTTATATAGTTTTATATAGTACTATATAGTTTTATATAGTTTTATTAGTTTTATATCGTTTTATATAGTTTTATATAGTTTTACATAGTAATATATAGTTCTATAGAGTTTTATATAGGTATATATAGTTTTGTTAGGTTTATATAGTTTTATTCAGTTTTATATAGTTTTATATAGTTTCATATAGTTTTATATAGTTTTATATAGTTTGATATAGGTTTATATAGGTTTATATAGTTTTGTAAGTTTTATATAGTTTTATATAGTTTCATATAGTTTTATATAGTTTTATATATTTTTACATAGTTTTATATAGATTTATATAGTTTTATGTAGTTTTATATAGTTATATATAGTTATATATAGTATTTTATAGTTTTAGTAGTTTTATATAGTTTTACGTAGTTTTATTAGTGTTACATCGTTTTATATAGTTTTATATAGTTTAACATAGCTTTATATAGTTTTATATAATTTTAAACAGTTTTGTATAGTTTTACATAGTTTTATATAGTTTTATATAGTTTTATTTAGTTTTATATATTTTTATATAGTTTTATATATGCTTATATAGTTTTATATAGTTTTATATAATTTTATATAGTTTTATATAGTTTTATATAGTTTTGTATAGTTTTATATAGTTTTATATTGTTTTATTAGTTTCATATAGTTTTATATAGTTTTATATAGTTTTATTAGTTTCATATAGTTTTATATAGTTGTATATAGTTTTATATAGTTTTATATAGTTTTATACAGTTTCATATAATTTTATATAGTTTTATATAATTTTGTATAATTTTATCAGTTTTATATAATTTTATATAGTTTTATATAATTTTATATAGTTTTATCAGTTATATGTAGTTTTTTATAATATTATATGGTTCTATATAGTTTTATATAGTTTTATAAAGCTTTATATAGTTTTATATAGTTTTATATAGTTTTAATTGGTTTGTATAGTTTTATATATTTTTATATACTTTTATATAGTTTTATATAGTTTTATATAGTTTTATATAGGTTTATATAGTTTTATATAGTTTTATATATTTTTATATAGTTTTATATATGCTTATATAGTTTTATATAGTTTTATATAATTTTATATAGTTTTATATAGTTTTATATAGTTTTGTATAGTTTTATATAGTTTTATATTGTTTTATTAGTTTCATATAGTTTTATATAGTTTTATATAGTTTTATTAGTTTCATATAGTTTTATATAGTTTTATATAGTTTTATATAGTTTTATATAGTTTTATATAGTTTTACATCCTTTTATATAGTTTTATATAGTTTTATATAGCTTCATATAGTTTTGTATAGTTTTATATAGTTTTATATAGTTTTATTAGTTTTACATAGTTTTGTATAGTTCTATATAGTTTTATATAGATTTATATAGTTTTATATCGTTCTATATAATTTTATATAGTTTTGTATAGTTTCATATAGTTTTATTAGTTTTACATAGTTTTTTATAGTTCTATATAGTTTTATATAGTTTTATATAGTTTTATATAGTTTTATTAGTTTTATGTAGTTTTATATAATATTATATGGTTCTATATAGTTTTATGTAGTTTTATATAATATTATATGGTTCTATATAGTTTTATGTAGTTTTATATAGTTTTATATAGTTTTACATAGATTTATATAGTTTTGTATAGTTTCATATAGTTTTGTTAGTTTTACATAGTTTTATATAGTTCTATATGGTTTTATATAGTTTTATATAGTTTTAAACAGTTTTGTATAGTTTTACATAGTATCATATAGTTTTATATAGTTTTATTTAGTTTTATATAGATTTATATAGTTTTGTATAGTTCCATATAGTTTTGTTAGTTTTACATAGTTTTATATAGTGATATATAGTTTTATATAGTTTTATATAGTTTTAGTAGTTTTATATAATTTTGTATATTTTCGTATAGTTTTATTAGTTTTACATGGTTTTGTATAGTTCTATATAGTTTTATATAGTTTTATATAGTTTTATATAGTTTTATATAGCTTTATATAGTTTTATATTGTTTTATATAGTTTCGTATAGGTTTATATAGTTTTACATTGTTTTATATAGTTTTAGATAGTTTTATATAGATTTATATAGTTTTATACAGTTTTATAAAGTTTTACATAGTTTTATTTAGTTTTATATCGTTTTATATAGTTTTATTAGTTTTACATCCTTTTATATAGTTTCATATAGTTTTATTAGTTTTACATAGTTTTGTATAGTTCTATATGGATTTATATAGTTTTATATAGTTTTATATAGTTTTGTATAGTTTTACATAGTTTTATATAGTTTTATATCGTTTTATATAGTTTTATATACGCTTATATAGTTTTATATAGTTTCATATAGTTTTATATAGTTTTATATAGTTTTATATCGTTTTATATAGTTTTATATAGTTTTATATAGTTTTATATAGGTTTATATAGGTTTATATAGTTTTATACAGTTTTATATAGTTTTATATATTTTTATATAGTTTAATATGGTTTTAGTAGTTTTAGCAGTTTTATATAGTTTTATATAGTTTTGTATAGTTTTATATAGTTTTATAAAGTTTTATATAGTTTTATTAGTTTTATATAGTTTTATATTGTTTTATATAGTTTTATATAGTTTTATATAGTTTTATATAGTTTTACATCCTTTTATATAGTTTTAAATAGTTTTATATAGCTTCATATAGTTTTGTATAGTTTTATATAGTTTTATATAGTTTTATTAGTTTTACATAGTTTTGTATAGTTCTATATAGTTTTATATCGTTCTATATAATTTTATATAGTTTTGTATAGTTTCATATAGTTTTATTAGTTTTACATAGTTTTTTATAGTTCTATATAGTTTTATATAGTTTTATATAGTTTTATATAGTTTTATTAGTTTTATGTAGTTTTATATAATATTATATGGTTCTATATAGTTTTATGTAGTTTTATATAATATTATATGGTTCTATATAGTTTTATGTAGTTTTATATAGTTTTATATAGTTTTACATAGATTTATATAGTTTTGTATAGTTTCATATAGTTTTGTTAGTTTTACATAGTTTTATATAGTTCTATATGGTTTTATATAGTTTTATATAGTTTTAAACAGTTTTGTATAGTTTTACATAGTATCATATAGTTTTATATAGTTTTATTTAGTTTTATATAGATTTATATAGTTTTGTATAGTTCCATATAGTTTTGTTAGTTTTACATAGTTTTATATAGTGATATATAGTTTTATATAGTTTTATATAGTTTTAGTAGTTTTATATAATTTTGTATATTTTCGTATAGTTTTATTAGTTTTACATGGTTTTGTATAGTTCTATATAGTTTTATATAGTTTTATATAGTTTTATATAGTTTTATATAGCTTTATATAGTTTTATATTGTTTTATATAGTTTCGTATAGGTTTATATAGTTTTACATTGTTTTATATAGTTTTAGATAGTTTTATATAGATTTATATAGTTTTATACAGTTTTATATAGTTTTACATAGTTTTATTTAGTTTTATATCGTTTTATATAGTTTTATTAGTTTTACATCCTTTTATATAGTTTCATATAGTTTTATTAGTTTTACATAGTTTTGTATAGTTCTATATGGATTTATATAGTTTTATATAGTTTTATATAGTTTTGTATAGTTTTACATAGTTTTATATAGTTTTATATCGTTTTATATAGTTTTATATACGCTTATATAGTTTTATATAGTTTCATATAGTTTTATATAGTTTTATATAGTTTTACATAGTTTTATATAGTTTTATATCGTTTTATATAGTTTTATATAGTTTTATATAGTTTTATATAGGTTTATATAGGTTTATATAGTTTTATACAGTTTTATATAGTTTTATATATTTTTATATAGTTTAATATGGTTTTAGTAGTTTTAGCAGTTTTATATAGTTTTATATAGTTTTGTATAGTTTTATATAGTTTTATAAAGTTTTATATAGTTTTATATAGTTCTATAGAGTTTTATATAGGTTTATATAGTTTTGTAAGTTTTATATAGTTTTATAGAGTTTTATTAGTTTTATACAGATTTATATAGTTTTATATAGCTTTATATAGTTTTAGATAGTTTTATATAGTTTTATATAGTACTATATAGTTTTATATAGTTTTATTAGTTTTATATCGTTTTATATAGTTTTATATAGTTTTACATAGTAATATATAGTTCTATAGAGTTTTATATAGGTATATATAGTTTTGTTAGGTTTATATAGTTTTATTCAGTTTTCTATAGTTTTATATAGTTTCATATAGTTTTCTATAGTTTTATATAGTTTTATATAGTTTTATATAATTTTATATAGTTTTATATAGGTTTATATAGCTTTATATAGTTTTGTATAGTTTTATATAGTTCTATATAGTTTTATATAGGTTTATATAGTTTTGTAAGTTTTATATAGTTTTATATAGTTTCATATAGTTTTATATATTTTTACATAGTTTTATATAGATTTATATAGTTTTATGTAGTTTTATATAGTTATATATAGTTATATATAGTATTCTATAGTTTTAGTAGTTTTATATAGTTTTACGTAGTTTTATTAGTGTTACATCGTTTTATATAGTTTTATATAGTTTAACATAGCTTTATATAGTTTTATATAATTTTAAACAGTTTTGTATAGTTTTACATAGTTTTATATAGTTTTATATAGTTTTATTTAGTTTTATACAGTTTTATATAGTTTTATATAGTTTTACATACTTTTATATAGTTTTATATAGTTTTATATAGTTTTATATAGTTTTATTAGTTTTACATCGTTTTATATAGATTTATATAGTTTTACATAGATTTATATAGTTCTATATAGTTTTATATAGTTTTATATAGTTTTATACTGTTTTGTATAGTTTTATATAGGTTTATATAGTTTTATATAGTATTATATATTTTTATATAGTTTTATATATGTTTATATAGTTTTATATAGTTTTATATAGTTTTATATAGTTTTATATAGTTTTATATAGTTTTGTATAGTTTTATATAGTTTTATATAGTTTTATATAGTTTTATATAGTTTTATATACTTTTACATAGTTTTATATAGTTTTATATAGTTTTATATAGGTTTATATAGTTTTATATAGTTTTATATATTTTTA
>NW_027475419.1:0-52708 GCF_051020985.1 Nomia melanderi | reverse complement strand
AGTATATAAAATTATATAAAACAATCTAAAACTAACAAAACTATATAAAACTATATAAAACTAACAAAACTATATAAAACTATGCATAACTATATAAAACTATATAAAACTATATAAAACTATATAAAACTATGTAAAACTATATAAAATTATATAAAACGATATAAAAGTATATAATACTAACAAAACTATATAAACATACATAAAACTATATAAAACTCTATAAAACTATATAAAACTATATAAAACTATATAAAACTATATAAAACTATATAAAACTATATAAAACGATATAAAAGTATATAAAACTAGCAAAACTATATAAACCTATATAGAACTCTATAGAACTAAATTAAACTATTTAAAACTATATAAAACTATATTAACCTATATAAAACTATATAAAACTATATAGAACTATATAAAACTATATAAAACTATATAAAACTATATACACCTATATAAAACTATATAAAAATAAATAAAACTATCTAAAACTAACAAAACTATATAAAACTATATAAAAACTAACAAAACTATATAAAACTATACATAACTATATAAAACTATATAAAACTATATAAAACTAACAAAACTATATAAAACTATGCATAACTATATAAAACTATATAAAACTATATAAAACTATATAAAACTATGTAAAACTATATAAAATTATATAAAACGATATAAAAGTATATAATACTAACAAAACTATATAAACATACATAAAAACTATATAAAACTCTATAAAACTATATAAAACTATATAAAACTATATAAAACTATATAAAACTATATAAAACTATATAAAACGATATAAAAGTATATAAAACTAGCAAAACTATATAAACCTATATAGAACTCTATAGAACTAAATTAAACTATTTAAAACTATATAAAACTATATTAACCTATATAAAACTATATAAAACTATATAGAACTATATAAAACTATATAAAACTATATAAAACTATATACACCTATATAAAACTATATAAAAATAAATAAAACTATCTAAAACTAACAAAACTATATAAAACTATATAAAACTAACAAAACTATATAAAACTATACATAACTATATAAAACTATATAAAACTATATAAAACTATATAAAACTATGTAAAACTATATAAAACTCTATAGAACTATATAAAACGATATAAAACTATATAAAACTATATACACCTATATAAAACTATATAAAATTATATAAAACAATCTAAAACTAACAAAACTATATAAAACTATATAAAACTAACAAAACTATATAAAACTATGCATAACTATATAAAACTATATAAAACTATATAAAACTATATAAAACTATGTAAAACTATATAAAACTATATAAAACTATACAAAAACTATATA
Organism: Nomia melanderi; assembly: GCF_051020985.1. Classification (NCBI taxonomy): domain Eukaryota; kingdom Metazoa; phylum Arthropoda; class Insecta; order Hymenoptera; family Halictidae; genus Nomia; species Nomia melanderi. The sequence goes on along the minus strand of NW_027475419.1, from coordinate 51,330 downwards.
AAACTATATAAAACTAACAAAACTATATAAACCTATACAAAACTATATAAAACTATATAAAGCTAATAAAACTATATAAAACTAACAAAACTATATAAAACTATATAAAACTATATAAAACTAACAAAACTATATAAAACTATATAATACTATATAAAACTAACAAAACTATATAAAACTATATAAAACTATAAAAAACTATATAAAACTAACAAAAATATATAAACCTATACAAAACTATATAAAACTATAAAAAGCTAATAAAACTATGTAAAACTATATAATACTATATAAAACTATATAAAACTATATAAAACTATATAAAACTATATAAAACTAACAAAACTATATAAACCTATATAAAACTCTATAGAACTATATAGAACTATTTAAAACTATATGAAACTATATTAACCTATATAAAACTCTATAGAACTATATGAAACTATATAAAAGTATATAAAACTATATAAAACTAACAAAACTATATAAAACTATATAAAACTATATAAAACGATATAAAAGTATATAAAACTAACAAAACTATATAAACCTATATAAAACTCTTGAGAACTATATAAAACTATATAAAACTAACAAAACTATATAAAACTATATAAAACTATATAAAACTATATAAAACTATATAAAACTATATAAAACTATATAAAACTATATAAAACTATATAAAACTATATAAAACTATATAAAGCGATATAAAAAGTATATAAAACTAACAAAACTATATAAACCTATATAAAACTCTATAGAACTATATAAAACTATATAAAACTATATAACACTATATAAAAGTATATATAAATATATAAAACTATATAAACCAATATAAAACTATATAAAACTATATAAAACTATAAAACTAACAAAACTATATAAACCTATATAAAACTCTATAGAACTAAATAATACTATTTAAAACTATGTAAAACTATATTAACCTATATAAAACTATATAAAACTCTATAGAACTATATAAAACTATATAAAACTATATAAAACTATATACACCTATATAAAACTATATAAAATTATATAAACAATCTAAAACTAACAAAACTATATAAAATTATATAAAACTAACAAAACTATATAAAACTGTGCATAACTATATAAAACTATATAAAACTATATAAAACTATATAAAACTATGTAAAACTATATTAACCTATATAAAACTATATAAAACTCTATAGAACTATATAAAACTATATAAAACTATATAAAACTATATAAAATTATATAAAACAATCTAAAACTAACAAAACTATATAAAATTATATAAAACTAACAAAACTATATAAAACTGTGCATAACTATATAAAACTATATAAAACTATATAAAACTATATAAAACTATGTAAAACTATATAAAATTATATAAAACGATATAAAAGTATATAATACTAACAAAACTATATAAACCTACATAAAACTATATAAAACTCTATAAAACTATATAAAACTATATAAAACTATATAAAACTATATAAAACTATATAAAACTATATAAAACTATAAAACTATATAAAACTATATAAAACTATATAAAACTATATAAAACGATATAAAAGTATATAAAACTAGCAAAACTATATAAACCTATATAGAACTCTATAGAACTAAATTAAACTATTTAAAACTATATAAAACTATATTAACCTATATAAAACTATATAAAACTCTATAGAACTATATAAAACTATATAAAACTATATAAAACTATATACACCTATATAAAACTCTATAGAACCATACAAAACTATATAAAACTATATAAAACTATATAAAACTATATAAAACTATATAAAACTATATAAAACTATATAAAACTATACAAAACTATATAAAACTATATAAAACTAACAAAACTATATAAACCTATACAAAACTATATAAAACTATATAAAGCTAATAAAACTATATAAAACTAACAAAACTATATAAAACTATATAAAACTATATAAAACTAACAAAACTATATAAAACTATATAAAACTATATAAAACTAACAAAACTATATAAAACTATATAAAACTATAAAAAACTATATAAAACTAACAAAAATATATAAACCTATACAAAACTATATAAAACTATAAAAAGCTAATAAAACTATGTAAAACTATATAATACTATATAAAACTATATAAAACTATATAAAACTATATAAAACTATATAAAACTAACAAAACTATATAAACCTATATAAAACTCTATAGAACTATATAGAACTATTTAAAACTATATAAAACTATATTAACCAATATAAAACTCTATAGAACTATATGAAACTATATAAAAGTATATAAAACTATATAAAACTAACAAAACTATATAAAACTATACATAACTATATAAAACTATATAAAACTATATAAAACTATATAAAACTGTATAAACCTATATAAAACTCTATAGAACCATACAAAACTATATAAAACTATATAAAACTATATAAAACTATATAAAACTATATAAAACTATATAAAACTATACAAAACTATATAAAACTATATAAAACTAACAAAAACTATATAAACCGATACAAAACTATATAAAACTATATAAAGCTAATAAAACTATGTAAAACTATATAATACTATATAAAACTATATAAAACAATATAAAACTATATAAAACTATATCGTACTATGTAAATCTATATAAAACTAAATAAAAGTAACAAAACTATATAAAACTATATAAAACTATATAAAACTATATAAAACTAACAAAACTATATAAAACTATGCATAACTATATAAAACTATATAAAACTATATAAAACTATATAAAACTAACAAAACTATATAAAACTATATAAAACTATAAAAAACTATATAAGCGATATAAAAGTATATAAAACTAACAAAACTATATAAACCTATATAAAACTCTATAGAACTATATAAAACTATATAAAACTATATAACACTATATAAAAGTATATAAAATTATATAAAACAATCTAAAACTAACAAAACTATATAAAACTATATAAAACTAACAAAACTATATAAAACTATGCATAACTATATAAAACTATATAAAACTATATAAAACTATATAAAACTATGTAAAACTATATAAAATTATATAAAACGATATAAAAGTATATAATACTAACAAAACTATATAAACATACATAAAACTATATAAAACTCTATAAAACTATATAAAACTATATAAAACTATATAAAACTATATAAAACTATATAAAACTATATAAAACGATATAAAAGTATATAAAACTAGCAAAACTATATAAACCTATATAGAACTCTATAGAACTAAATTAAACTATTTAAAACTATATAAAACTATATTAACCTATATAAAACTATATAAAACTATATAGAACTATATAAAACTATATAAAACTATATAAAACTATATACACCTATATAAAACTATATAAAAATAAATAAAACTATCTAAAACTAACAAAACTATATAAAACTATATAAAACTAACAAAACTATATAAAACTATACATAACTATATAAAACTATATAAAACTATATAAAACTATATAAAACTATGTAAAACTATATAAAACTCTATAGAACTATATAAAACGATATAAAACTATATAAAACTATATACACCTATATAAAACTATATAAAATTATATAAAACAATCTAAAACTAACAAAACTATATAAAACTATATAAAACTAACAAAACTATATAAAACTATGCATAACTATATAAAACTGTATAAAACTATATAAAACTATATAAAACTATGTAAAACTATATAAAACTATATAAAACTATACAAAACTATATAAAACTATATAAAACTAACAAAACTATATAAACCTATACAAAACTATATAAAACTATATAAAGCTAATAAAACTATATAAAACTAACAAAACTATATAAAACTATATAAAACTATATAAAACTAACAAAACTATATAAAACTATATAATACTATATAAAACTAACAAAACTATAAAACTATACAAAACTATAAAAAACTATATAAAACTAACAAAAATATATAAACCTATACAAAACTATATAAAACTATAAAAAGCTAATAAAACTATGTAAAACTATATAATACTATATAAAACTATATAAAACTATATAAAACTATATAAAACTATATAAAACTAACAAAACTATATAAACCTATATAAAACTCTATAGAACTATATAGAACTATTTAAAACTATATGAAACTATATTAACCTATATAAAACTCTATAGAACTATATGAAACTATATAAAAGTATATAAAACTATATGAAACTAACAAAACTATATAAAACTATATAAAACTATATAAAACGATATAAAAGTATATAAAACTAACAAAACTATATAAACCTATATAAAACTCTTGAGAACTATATAAAACTATATAAAACTAACAAAACTATATAAAACTATATAAAACTATATAAAACTATATAAAACTATATAAAACTATATAAAACTATATAAAACTATATAAAACTATATAAAACTATATAAAGCGATATAAAAGTATATAAAACTAACAAAACTATATAAACCTATATAAAACTCTATAGAACTATATAAAACTATATAAAACTATATAACACTATATAAAAGTATATATAAATATATAAAACTATATAAACCAATATAAAACTATATAAAACTATATAAAACTATAAAACTAACAAAACTATATAAACCTATATAAAACTCTATAGAACTAAATAATACTATTTAAAACTATGTAAAACTATATTAACCTATATAAAACTATATAAAACTCTATAGAACTATATAAAACTATATAAAACTATATAAAACTATATACACCTATATAAAACTATATAAAATTATATAAAACAATCTAAAACTAACAAAACTATATAAAATTATATAAAACTAACAAAACTATATAAAACTGTGCATAACTATATAAAACTATATAAAACTATATAAAACTATATAAAACTATATAAAACTATATTAACCTATATAAAACTATATAAAACTCTATAGAACTATATAAAACTATATAAAACTATATAAAACTATATACACCTATATAAAACTATATAAAATTATATAAAACAATCTAAAACTAACAAAACTATATAAAATTATATAAAACTAACAAAACTATATAAAACTGTGCATAACTATATAAAACTATATAAAACTATATAAAACTATATAAAACTATGTAAAACTATATAAAATTATATAAAACGATATAAAAGTATATAATACTAACAAAACTATATAAACCTACATAAAACTATATAAAACTCTATAAAACTATATAAAACTATATAAAACTATATAAAACTATATAAAACTATATAAAACTATATAAAACTATATAAAACTATATAAAACTATATAAAACTATATAAAACGATATAAAAGTATATAAAACTAGCAAAACTATATAAACCTATATAGAACTCTATAGAACTAAATTAAACTATTTAAAACTATATAAAACTATATTAACCTATATAAAACTATATAAAACTCTATAGAACTATATAAAACTATATAAAACTATATAAAACTATATACACCTATATAAAACTCTATAGAACCATACAAAACTATATAAAACTATATAAAACTATATAAAACTATATAAAACTATATAAAACTATATAAAACTAACAAAACTATATAAACCTATATAAAACTCTATAGAACTATATAGAACTATTTAAAACTATATAAAACTATATTAACCAATATAAAACTCTATAGAACTATATGAAACTATATAAAAGTATATAAAACTATATAAAACTAACAAAACTATATAAAACTATACATAACTATATAAAACTATATAAAACTATATAAAACTATATAAAACTGTATAAACCTATATAAAACTCTATAGAACCATACAAAACTATATAAAACTATATAAAACTATATAAAACTATATAAAACTATATAAAACTATATAAAACTATATAAAACTATACAAAACTATATAAAACTATATAAAACTAACAAAACTATATAAACCGATACAAAACTATAAAAAACTATATAAAGCGATATAAAAGTATATAAAACTAACAAAACTATATAAACCTATATAAAACTCTATAGAACTATATAAAACTATATAAAACTATATAACACTATATAAAAGTATATAAAATTATACAAAACAATCTAAAACTAACAAAACTATATAAAACTATATAAAACTAACAAAACTATATAAAACTATGCATAACTATATAAAACTATATAAAACTATATAAAACTATATAAAACTATGTAAAACTATATAAAATTATATAAAACGATATAAAAGTATATAATACTAACAAAACTATATAAACATACATAAAACTATATAAAACTCTATAAAACTATATAAAACTATATAAAACTATATAAAACTATATAAAACTATATAAAACTATATAAAACGATATAAAAGTATATAAAACTAGCAAACTATATAAACCTATATAGAACTCTATAGAACTAAATTAAACTATTTAAAACTATATAAAACTATATTAACCTATATAAAACTATATAAAACTATATAGAACTATATAAAACTATATAAAACTATATAAAACTATATACACCTATATAAAACTATATAAAAATAAATAAAACTATCTAAAACTAACAAAACTATATAAAACTATATAAAACTAACAAAACTATATAAAACTATACATAACTATATAAAACTATATAAAACTATATAAAACTATATAAAACTATGTAAAACTATATAAAACTCTATAGAACTATATAAAACGATATAAAACTATATAAAACTATATACACCTATATAAAACTATATAAAATTATATAAAACAATCTAAAACTAACAAAACTATATAAAACTATATAAAACTAACAAAACTATATAAAACTATGCATAACTATATAAAACTGTATAAAACTATATAAAACTATATAAAACTATGTAAAACTATATAAAACTATATAAAACTATACAAAACTATATAAAACTATATAAAACTAACAAACTATATAAACCTATACAAAACTATATAAACTATATAAAGCTAATAAAACTATATAAAACTAACAAAACTATATAAAACTATATAAAACTATATAAAACTAACAAAACTATATAAAACTATATAATACTATATAAAACTAACAAAACTATATAAAACTATACAAAACTATAAAAAACTATATAAAACTAACAAAAATATATAAACCTATACAAAACTATATAAAACTATAAAAAGCTAATAAAACTATGTAAAACTATATAATACTATATAAAACTATATAAAACTATATAAAACTATATAAAACTATATAAAACTATATAAAACTAACAAAACTATATAAACCTATATAAAACTCTATAGAACTATATAGAACTATTTAAAACTATATGAAACTATATTAACCTATATAAAACTCTATAGAACTATATGAAACTATATAAAAGTATATAAAACTATATAAAACTAACAAAACTATATAAAACTATATAAAACTATATAAAACGATATAAAAGTATATAAAACTAACAAAACTATATAAACCTATATAAAACTCTTGAGAACTATATAAAACTATATAAAACTAACAAAACTATATAAAACTATATAAAACTATATAAAACTATATAAAACTATATAAAACTATATAAAACTATATAAAACTATATAAAACTATATAAAACTATATAAAGCGATATAAAAGTATATAAAACTAACAAAACTATATAAACCTATATAAAACTCTATAGAACTATATAAAACTATATAAAACTATATAACACTATATAAAAGTATATATAAATATATAAAACTATATAAACCAATATAAAACTATATAAAACTATATAAAACTATAAAACTAACAAAACTATATAAACCTATATAAAACTCTATAGAACTAAATAATACTATTTAAAACTATGTAAAACTATATTAACCTATATAAAACTATATAAAACTCTATAGAACTATATAAAACTATATAAAACTATATAAAACTATATACACCTATATAAAACTATATAAAATTATATAAAACAATCTAAAACTAACAAAACTATATAAAATTATATAAAACTAACAAAAACTATATAAAACTGTGCATAACTATATAAAACTATATAAAACTATATAAAACTATATAAAACTATGTAAAACTATATTAACCTATATAAAACTATATAAAACTCTATAGAACTATATAAAACTATATAAAACTATATAAAACTATATACACCTATATAAAACTATATAAAATTATATAAAACAATCTAAAACTAACAAAACTATATAAAATTATATAAAACTAACAAAACTATATAAAACTGTGCATAACTATATAAAACTATATAAAACTATATAAAACTATATAAAACTATGTAAAACTATATAAAATTATATAAAACGATATAAAAGTATATAATACTAACAAAACTATATAAACCTACATAAAACTATATAAAACTCTATAAAACTATATAAAACTATATAAAACTATATAAAACTATATAAAACTATATAAAACTATATAAAACTATATAAAACTATATAAAACTATATAAAACTATATAAAACGATATAAAAGTATATAAAACTAGCAAAACTATATAAACCTATATAGAACTCTATAGAACTAAATTAAACTATTTAAAACTATATAAAACTATATTAACCTATATAAAACTATATAAAACTCTATAGAACTATATAAAACTATATAAAACTATATAAAACTATATACACCTATATAAAACTCTATAGAACCATACAAAACTATATAAAACTATATAAAACTATATAAAACTATATAAAACTATATAAAACTATATAAAACTATATAAAACTATACAAAACTATATAAAACTATATAAAACTAACAAAACTATATAAACCTATACAAAACTATATAAAACTATATAAAGCTAATAAAACTATATAAAACTAACAAAACTATATAAAACTATATAAAACTATATAAAACTAACAAAACTATATAAAACTATATAAAACTATATAAAACTAACAAAACTATATAAAACTATATAAAACTATAAAAAACTATATAAAACTAACAAAAATATATAAACCTATACAAAACTATATAAAACTGTAAAAAGCTAATAAAACTATGTAAAACTATATAATACTATATAAAACTATATAAAACTATATAAAACTATATAAAACTATATAAAACTAACAAAACTATATAAACCTATATAAAACTCTATAGAACTATATAGAACTATTTAAAAACTATATAAAACTATATTAACCTATATAAAACTCTATAGAACTATATGAAACTATATAAAAGTATATAAAACTATATAAAAACTAACAAAACTATATAAAACTATATAAAACTATATAAAACTATATAAAACTATATAAAACGATATAAAAGTATATAAAACTAACAAAACTATATAAACCTATATAAAACTCTTGAGAACTATATAAAACTATATAAAACGACATAGAACCATATAAAACTATGTCAAACTATATAAAACTAATAAAACTATGTCAAACTACATAGGGCTAAATAAAACAGTGTAAAACTATTATATTCTATTAAAACTATGTAGAACTATATAAAACTCATAAAACTATACAAGGGTAACAAAACTATATAAACGTATATAAAACTATAACTATAAAACTATATAAACTAGCTAAACTATATAAAACTACTATATAAACTATATAAACTATATAAAACTTAAAAACTATATAAAACTATATAAAAATTATATAAACCTATATAAAATTATATAAAACTATATAAACCTTTATAAAAATATATAAAATTATATAAAACTATATAAAACTAACAAAACTATATAAAACTATATAAAACTATATAAAACTATATAAAACTATATAAAACTATATAAAACTATATAAAACGATATAAAAGTATATAAAACTAACAAAACTATATAAACCTATATAAAACTCTTGAGAACTATATAAAACTATATAAAACTAACAAAACTATATAAAACTATATAAAACTATATAAAACTATATAAAACTATATAAAACTATATAAAACTATATAAAACTATATAAAACTATATAAAACTATATAAAACTATATAAAACTAACAAAACTATATAAACCTATATAAAACTCTATAGAACTATATAGAACTATTTAAAACTATATAAAACTATATTAACCTATATAAAACTCTATAGAACTATATGAAACTATATAAAAGTATATATAACTATATAAAACTATATAAACCAATATAAAACTATATAAAACTATATAAAACTATAAAACTAACAAAACTATATAAACCTATATAAAACTCTATAGAACTAAATAATACTATTAAAACTATGTAAAACTATATTAACCTATATAAAACTATATAAAACTATATAAAACTATATACACCTAAATAAAACTATATAAAATTATATAAAACAATCTAAAACTAACAAAACTATATAAAACTATATAAAACTAACAAAACTATATAAAACTATATAAAACTATATAAAACTATATAAAACTATATAAAACTATATAAAACTATATAAAACTATATAAAACTATATAAAACTATATAAAACTATATAAAACTATATAAAGCGATATAAAAGTATATAAAACTAACAAAACTATATAAACCTATATAAAACTCTATAGAACTATATAAAACTATATAAAACTATATAACACTATATAAAAGTATATATAAATATATAAAACTATATAAACCAATATAAAACTATATAAAACTATATAAAACTATAAAACTAACAAAACTATATAAACCTATATAAAACTCTATAGAACTAAATAATACTATTTAAAACTATGTAAAACTATATTAACCTATATAAAACTATATAAAACTCTATAGAACTATATAAAACTATATAAAACTATATAAAACTATATACACCTATATAAAACTATATAAAATTATATAAAACAATCTAAAACTAACAAAACTATATAAAACTATATAAAACTAACAAAACTATATAAAACTATGCATAACTATATAAAACTATATAAAACTATATAAAACTATGTAAAACTATATAAAATTATATAAAACGATATAAAAGTATATAATACTAACAAAACTATATAAACCTACATAAAACTATATAAAACTCTATAAAACTATATAAACCTATATAAAACTCTTGAGAACTATATAAAACTATATAAAACGACATAGAACCATATAAAACTATGTCAAACTATATAAAACTAATAAAACTATGTCAAACTACATAGGGCTAAATAAAACAGTGTAAAACTATTATATTCTATTAAAACTATGTAGAACTATATAAAACTCATAAAACTATACAAGGGTAACAAAACTATATAAACTATATAAAACTATATAAAACTATATAAAACTAGCAAAACTATATAAAACTATATAAAACTATATAAAACTATATAAAACTAACAAAACTATATAAAACTATATAAAATTATATAAACCTATATAAAATTATATAAAACTATATAAACCTTTATAAAAATATATAAAATTATATAAAACTATATAAAACTAACAAAACTATATAAAACTATATAAAACTATATAAAACTATATAAAACTATATAAAACTATATAAAAATATATATAAAACGATATAAAAGTATATAAAACTAACAAAACTATATAAACCTATATAAAACTCTTGAGAACTATATAAAACTATATAAAACTAACAAAACTATATAAAACTATATAAAACTATATAAAACTATATAAAACTATATAAAACTATATAAAACTATATAAAACTATATAAAACTATATAAAATTATATAAAACTATATAAAACTAACAAAACTATATAAACCTATATAAAACTCTATAGAACTATATAGAACTATTTAAAACTATATAAAACTATATTAACCTATATAAAACTCTATAGAACTATATGAAACTATATAAAAGTATATATAACTATATAAAACTATATAAACCAATATAAAACTATATAAAACTATATAAAACTATAAAACTAACAAAACTATATAAACCTATATAAAACTCTATAGAACTAAATAATACTATTTAAAACTATGTAAAACTATATTACCTATATAAAACTATATAAAACTATATAAAACTATATACACCTAAATAAAACTATATAAAATTATATAAAACAATCTAAAACTAACAAAACTATATAAAACTATATAAAACTAACAAAACTATATAAAACTATATAAAACTATATAAAACTATATAAAACTATATAAAACTATATAAAACTATATAAAACTATATAAAACTATATAAAACTATATAAAACTATATAAAACTATATAAAGCGATATAAAAGTATATAAAACTAACAAAACTATATAAACCTATATAAAACTCTATAGAACTATATAAAACTATATAAAACTATATAACACTATATAAAAGTATATATAAATATATAAAACTATATAAACCAATATAAAACTATATAAAACTATATAAAACTATAAAACTAACAAAACTATATAAACCTATATAAAACTCTATAGAACTAAATAATACTATTTAAAACTATGTAAAACTATATTAACCTATATAAAACTATATAAAACTCTATAGAACTATATAAAACTATATAAAACTATATAAAACTATATACACCTATATAAAACTATATAAAATTATATAAAACAATCTAAAACTAACAAAACTATATAAAACTATATAAAACTAACAAAACTATATAAAACTATGCATAACTATATAAAACTATATAAAACTATATAAAACTATGTAAAACTATATAAAATTATATAAAACGATATAAAAGTATATAATACTAACAAAACTATATAAACCTACATAAAACTATATAAAACTCTATAAAACTATATAAAACTATATAAAACTATATAAAACTATATAAAACTATATAAAACGATATAAAAGTATATAAAACTAGCAAAACTATATAAACCTATATAGAACTCTATAGAACTAAATTAAACTATTTAAAACTATATAAAACTATATTAACCTATATAAAACTATATAAAACTCTATAGAACTATATAAAACTATATAAAACTATATAAAACTATATACACCTATATAAAACTATATAAAAATATATAAAACTATCTAAAACTAACAAAACTATATAAAACTATATAAAACTAACAAATCTATATAAAACTATACATAACTATATAAAACTATATAAAACTATATAAAACTATATAAAACTATGTAAAACTATATAAAATTATATAAAACGATATAAAAGTATATAATACTATCAAAACTATATAAACCTATATAAAACTATATAAAACTCTATAAAACTATATAAAACTATATAAAACTCTATAGAACTATATAAAACTATATAAAACTATATAAAACTGTATAAACCTATATAAAACTCTATAGAACCATACAAAACTATATAAAACTATATAAAACTATATAAAACTATATAAAACTATATAAAACTATATAAAACTATATAAAACTATACAAAACTATATAAAACTATATAAAACAACCAAAACTATATAAACCTATACAAAACTATATAAAACTATATAAAGCTAATAAAACTATATAAAACTAACAAAACTATATAAAACTATATAAAACAATATAAAACTAACAAAACTATATAAAACTATATAAAACTATAAAAAACTATATAAACCTATACAAAACTATATAAAACTATAAAAAGCTAATAAAACTATGTAAAACTATATAATACTATATAAAACTATATAAAACTATATAAAACTATATAAAACTATATAAAACTAACAAAACTATATAAACCTATATAAAACTCTATAGAACTATATAGAACTGTTTAAAACTATATAAAACTATATTAACCTATATAAAACTCTATAGAACTATATGAAACTATATAAAAGTATATAAAACTATATAAAACTAACAAAACTATATAAAACTATATAAAACTATATAAAACTATATAAAACTATATAAAACGATATAAAAGTATATAAAACTAACAAAACTATATAAACCTATATAAAACTCTTGAGAACTATATAAAACTATATAAAACTAACAAAACTATATAAAACTATATAAAACTATATAAAACTATATAAAACTATATAAAACTATATAAAACTATATAAAACTATATAAAACTATATAAAACTATATAAAACTATATAAAACTATATAAAACTAACAAAACTATATAAACCTATATAAAACTCTATAGAACTATATAGAACTATTTAAAACTATATAAAACTATATTAACCTATATAAAACTCTATAGAACTATATGAAACTATATAAAAGTATATATAACCATATAAAACTATATAAACCAATATAAAACTATATAAAACTATATAAAACTATAAAACTAACAAAACTATATAAACCTATATAAAACTCTATAGAACTAAATAATACTATTTAAAACTATGTAAAACTATATTAACCTATATCAAACTATATAAAACTCTATAGAACTATATAAAACTATATAAAACTATATAAAACTATATACACCTATATAAAACTATATAAAATTATATAAAACAATCTAAAACTAACAAAACTATATAAAACTATATAAAACTAACAAAACTATATAAAACTATGCATAACTATATAAAACTATATAAAACTATATAAAACTATATAAAACTATGTAAAACTATATAAAATTATATAAAACGATATAAAAGTATATAATACTAACAAAACTATATAAACCTACATAAAACTATATAAAACTCTATAAAACTATATAAAACTATATAAAACTATATAAAACTATATAAAACTATATAAAACTATATAAAACTATATAAAACGATATAAAAGTATATAAAACTAGCAAAACTATATAAACCTATATAGAACTCTATAGAACTAAATTAAACTATTTAAAACTATATAAAACTATATTAACCTATATAAAACTATATAAAACTCTATAGAACTATATAAAACTATATAAAACTATATAAAACTATATACACCTATATAAAACTATATAAAAATATATAAAACTATCTAAAACTAACAAAACTATATAAAACTATATAAAACTAACAAAACTATATAAAACTATACATAACTATATAAAACTATATAAAACTATATAAAACTATATAAAACTATGTAAAACTATATAAAATTATATAAAACGATATAAAAGTATATAATACTATCAAAACTATATAAACCTATATAAAACTATATAAAACTCTATAAAACTATATAAAACTATATAAAACTATATAAAACTCTATAGAACTATATAAAACTATATAAAACTATATAAAACTGTATAAACCTATATAAAACTCTATAGAACCATACAAAACTATATAAAACTATATAAAACTATATAAAACTATATAAAACTATATAAAACTATATAAAACTATACAAAACTATATAAAACTATATAAAACTAACAAAACTATATAAACCTATACAAAACTATATAAAACTATATAAAGCTAATAAAACTATGAAAACTATATAATACTATATAAAACTATATAAAACAATATAAAACTATATAAAACTATATAAAACTATATAAAACTATATAAAACTATATCGTACTATGTAAAACTATATAAAACTAAATAAAAGTAGCAAAACTATATAAAACTGTATAAAACTATATAAAACTCTATAGAACTATATAAAACTATATAAAACAATATAAAACTGTATAAACCTATATAAAACTCTATAGAATGATACAAAATGATATAAAACTATATAAAACTATATAAAACTATATAAAACTATATAAAACTATATAAAACTATATAAAACTATATGAAACTAACTAAACTATATAAGACTCTATAAAACTATATAAAACTATATAAAAATATATAAAACTAACAAAACTATATAAAACTATATAAAACTATATAAAACTAACAAAACTATATAAACCTATACAAAACTATATAAAACTATATAAAGCTAATAAAACTATGTAAAACTATATAATACTATATAAAACTATATAAAACAATATAAAACTATATCGTACTATGTAAAACTATATAAAAGTAAATAAAAGTAGCAAAACTATATAAAACTATATAAAACTATATAAAACTAACAAAACTATATAAGAGTATGTAAAACTATATAAAACTATATAAAAATACATAAACTATATAAAACTATGTAAAACTATATAAAACTATGTAAAACTATATAAAACTATGTAAAACTATATAAAACTATATAAAACTATATAAAACTAATAAAACTAATTAAACTATATAAAACTATATAAAACCATATAAAGCTATGTAAAACTATGTAATACCATATAAAACTATATAAAACTATATAAAACTAACAAAACTATATAAGAGTATGTAAAACTATATATAACTATAAAAAATACATAAACTATATAAAACTATGTAAAACTATATAAAACTATGTAAAACTATATAAAACTATATAAAACTATATAAAACTAATAAAACTAATTAAACTATATAAAACTATATAAAACCATATAAAGCTATGTAAAACTATATAATACTATATAAAACTATATAAAACTAATAAAACTATATAAAACCATATAAAACTATGTAAAAGTATATGAAACTACATAAAACTATATAAAATATATAAAACTATATAAAACTATATAGAACTATATAAAACTATGTAAATCTAGTAAAACTATATGAAACTATACAAAACTATATAAAACTATATAAAACTATATAAAACTATGTAAAACTAATAAAACTAATTAAACTATATAAAACTATATAAAACCATATAAAACTATGTAAAAGTAAATGAAACTACATAAAGCTATATAAAATATATAAAACTATATAAAACTATATAGAACTATATAAAACTATGTAAATCTAGTAAAACTATATGAAACTATACAAAACTATATAAACTATATAAAACTATATAGAACTATATAAAATTATTTAAAACTATATAATACTATATAAAATTATATAAAACTGTATAAAAGTATGTAAAACTAGTAAAACTATATAAACTAACAAAACTATATAATACTATATAAAACTATATAAAACTATATAAAACTGTATAAAACGATATAAAAGTATATAAAACTAACAAAACTATATAAACCTATATAAAACTCTATAGAACTATATAAAACTGTATAAAACTAACAAAACTATATAAAACTATATAAAACTATATAAAAATATATAAAACTATATAAAACTAATAAAACTAATTAAACTATATAAAACTATATAAAACCATATAAAGCTATGTAAAACTATATAATACTATATAAAACTATATAAAACTAATAAAACTATATAAAACCATATAAAACTATGTAAAAGTATATGAAACTACATAAAACTATATAAAATATATAAAACTATTTAAAACTATATAGAACTATATAAAACTATGTAAATCTAGTAAAACTATATGAAACTATACAAAACTATATAAAACTATATAAAACTATATAAAACTATGTAAAACTATATAAAACTAATAAAACTATATAAACCTATATAAAACTATATAAAACTATATAAAACTATATAGAACTATATAAAATTATTTAAAACTATATAATACTATATAAAATTATATAAAACTGTATAAAACTATGTAAAACTAGTAAAACTATATAAAACTAACAAAACTATATAAAACTATATAAAACTATATAAAACTATATAAAACTGTATAAAACGATATAAAAGTATATAAAACTAACAAAACTATATAAACCTATATAAAACTCTATAGAACTATATAAAACTATATAAAACTATATAACACTATATAAAAGTATATATAACTATATAAAACTATATAAACCAATATAAAACTATATAAAACTATATAAAACTATAAAACTAACAAAACTATATAAACCTATATAAAAGTCTATAGAACTAAATAAAACTATTTAAAACTATATCTAACTATATTAACCTATATAAAACTATATAAAACTCTATAGAACCATATAAAACTATATAAAACTATATAAAACTATATACACCTATATAAAACTATATAAAATTATATAAAACTATCTAAAACTAACAAAACTATATAAAACTACATAAAACTAACAAAACTATATAAAACTACATAAAACTAACAAAACTATATAAAACTATACATAACTATATAAAACTATATAAAACTATATAAAACTATATAAAACTATATAAAACTATGTAAAACTATATAAAACTATGTAAAACTATATAAAACTATATAAAACTATATAAAACTAATAAAACTAATTAAACTATATAAAACTATATAAAACCATATAACGCTATGTAAAACTATATAATACTATAGAAAACTATATAAAACTAATAAAACTATATCAAACCATATAAAACTATGTAAAAGTATAGGAAACTACATAAAACTATATAAAATATATAAAACTATATAAAACTATATAGAACTATATAAAACTATGTAAATTTAGTAAAACTATATGAAACTATACAAAACTATATAAAACTATATAAAACTATATAAAACTATGTAAAACTATATAAAACTATGTAAAACTATATAAAAGTATGTAAAACTATATAAAACTATATAAAACTATATAAAACTAATAAAACTAATTAAACTATATAAAACTATATAAAACCATATAAAGCTATGTAAAACTATATAATACTATATAAAACTATATAAAACTAATAAAACCATATAAAACCATATAAAACTATGTAAAAGTATATGAAACTACATAAAGCTATATAAAATATATAAAACTATATAAAACTATATAGAACTATATAAAACTATATAAAACTGTATAAAACGATATAAAAGTATATAAAACTAACAAAACTATATAAACCTATATAAAACTCTATAGAACTATATAAAACTGTATAAAACTAACAAAACTATATAAAACTATATAAAACTATATAAAACTATATAAAACTATATAAAACTATATAAAACGATATAAAAGTATATAAAACTAACAAAACTATATAAAACTATATAAAACTATATAAAACTATATAAAACTATATAAAGCTATATAAAACTATATTAAACTATATAAAACTAACAAAACTATATAAACCTATATAAAACTCTATAGCACTATATAAAACTATATAAAACTAACAAAACTATATAAACCTATACAAAACTATATAAAACTATATAAAGCTAATAAAACTATGTAAAACTATATAATACTATATACAACTATATAAAACTATATAAAACTAACAAAGCTATATAACAGTATGTAAAACTATATAAAACTATATAAAAATACATAAATTATATAAAACTATGTAAAACTATATAAAACTATGTAAAACTATATAAAACTATATAAAACTATATAAAACTATATAAAACTATATACACCTATATAAAATTATATAAAATTATATAAAACTATCTAAAACTAACAAAACTATATAAAACTATATAAAACTAACAAAACTATATAGAACTATACATAACTATATAAAACTATATAAAACTATATAAAACTATATAAAACTATATAAAACTATATAAAACTATATAAAACTATATAAAACTATATAAAGCTATATATAACTATGTAAAACTATATAAAACTAATAAAACTATATAAACCTATATAAAACTATATAAAACTATATAAAACTATATAGAAATATATAAAATTATTTAAAACTATATAATACTATATAAAATTATATAAAACTGTATAAAACTATGTAAAACCAGTAAAACTATATAAAACTAACAAAACTATATAAACCTATATAAAACTCTATAGAACTATATAAAAATATATAAAACTAACAAAACTATATAAACCTATACAAAACTATATAAAACTATATAAAGCTAATAAAACTATGTAAAACTATATGATACTATATAAAACTATATAAAACTATATAAAACTAACAAAACTATATAAGAGTATGTAAAACTATATAAAACTATACAAAAATACATAAAACTATATAAAACTATGTAACTATATAAAACTATGTAAAACTACATAAAACTATATAAAACTATATAAAACTAATAAAACTAATTAAACTATATAAAACTATATAAGACCATATGAAGCTATGTAAAACTATATAATACTATATAAAACTATATAAAACTAATAAAACTATATCAAACCATATAAAACTATGTAAAAGTATATGTAACTACATAAAACTATATAAAATATATAAAACTATATAAAACTATATAGAACTATATAAAACTATGTAAATCCAGTAAAACTATATGAAACTATACAAAACTATATAAAACTATATAAAACTATATAAAACTATGTAAAACTATATAAAACTAATAAAACTATATAAACCTATATAAAACTATATAAAACTATATAAAACTATATAAAACTATATAAAACTATATAATATAAAACTATATAAAACTATATAAAACTATATAAAACTATATAAAACTATATAAAACTATATAAAACTATATAAAACTAACAAAACTATATAAACCTATATAAAACTCTATAGAACTAAATAAAACTATCTAAAACTATATAAAACTATATTAACCTATATAAAACTATATAAAACTCTATAGAACTGTATAAAACTATATAAAACTATATAAAACTATATACACCTATATAAAATTATATAAAATTATATAAAACTATCTAAAACTAACAAAACTATATAAAACTGTATAAAACTAACAAAACTATATAGAACTATACATAACTATATAAAACTATATAAAACTATATAAAACTATATAAAACTATATAAAACTATATAAAACTATATAAAACTATATAAAACTATATAAAGCTATATATAACTATGTAAAACTATATAAAACTAATAAAACTATATAAACCTATATAAAACTATATAAAACTATATAAAACTATATAAAACTATATAGAAATATATAAAATTATTTAAAACTATATAATACTATATAAAATTATATAAAACTGTATAAAACTATGTAAAACCAGTAAAACTATATAAAACTAACAAAACTATATAAACCTATATAAAACACTATAGAACTATATAAAAATATATAAAACTAACAAAACTATATAAACCTATACAAAACTATATAAAACTATATAAAGCTAATAAAACTATGTAAAACTATATAATACTATATAAAACTATATAAAACTATATAAAACTAACAAAACTATATAAGAGTATGTAAAACTATATAAAACTATACAAAAATACATAAAACTATATAAAACTATGTAAAACTATATAAAACTATGTAAAACTATATAAAACTATATAAAACTATATAAAACTAATAAAACTAATTAAACTATATAAAACTATATAAGACCATATGAAGCTATGTAAAACTATATAATACTATATAAAACTATATAAAACTAATAAAACTATATCAAACCATATAAAACTATGTAAAAGTATATGTAACTACATAAAACTATATAAAATATACAAAACTATATAAAACTATATAAAACTATATAAAACTATGTAAAACTATATAAAACTAATAAAACTATATAAACCTATATAAAACTATATAAAACTATATAAAACTATATAGAACTATATAAAATTATTTAAAACTATATAATACTATATAAAATTATATAAAACTGTATAAAACTATGTAAAACCAGTAAAACTATATAAAACTGACAAAACTATATAAAACTATATAAAACTATATAAAACTATATAAAACTATATAGAACTATATAAAACTATGTAAATCTAGTAAAACTATATGAAACTATACAAAACTATATAAAACTATATAAAACTATATAAAACTATGTAAAACTATATAAAACTAATAAAACTATATAAACCTATATAAAACTATATAAAACTATATAAAACTATATAGAACCATATAAAATTATTTAAAACTATATAATACTATATAAAATTATATAAAACTGTATAAAACTATGTAAAACCAGTAAAACTATATAAAACTAACAAAACTATATAAAACTATATAAAGCTATATAAAACTATATAAAACTGTATAAAACGATATAAAAGTATATAAAACTAACAAAACTATATAAACCTATATAAAACTCTATAGAACTATATAAAACTATATAAAACTAACAAAACTATATAAAACTATACATAACTATATAAAACTATATAAAACTATATAAAACTATATAAAACTATATAAAACTATATAAAACTATATAAAACTATATAAAACTATATAAAGCTATATAAAACTATATAAAACTATATAAAACTAACAAAACTATATAAACCTATATAAAACTCTATAGAACTATATAAAACTATATAAAACTAACAAAACTATATAAACCTATACAAAACTATATAAAACTATATAAAGCTAATAAAACTATGTAAAACTATATAATACTATATAAAACTATATAAAACTATATAAAACTAACAAAGCTATATAAGCGTATGTAAAACTATATAAAACTATATAAAAATACATAAAACTATATAAAACTATGTAAAACTATATAAAACTATATAAAACTATATAAAACTAATAAAACTAATTAAACTATATAAAACTATATAAAACCATATAAAGCTATGTAAAACTATATAATACTATATAAAACTATATAAAACTAATAAAACTATATCAAACCATATAAAACTGTGTAAAAGTATATGAAACTACATAAAACTATATAAAATATATAAAACTATATAAAACTATATAGAAATATATAAAATTATTTAAAACTATATAATACTATATAAAATTATATAAAACTGTATAAAACTATGTAAAACCAGTAAAACTATATAAAACTAACAAAACTATATAAACCTATATAAAACACTATAGAACTATATAAAAATATATAAAACTAACAAAACTATATAAACCTATACAAAACTATATAAAACTATATAAAGCTAATAAAACTATGTAAAACTATATAATACTATATAAAACTATATAAAACTATATAAAACTAACAAAACTATATAAGAGTATGTAAAACTATATAAAACTATACAAAAATACATAAAACTATATAAAACTATGTAAAACTATATAAAACTATGTAAAACTATATAAAACTATATAAAACTATATAAAACTAATAAAACTAATTAAACTATATAAAACTATATAAGACCATATGAAGCTATGTAAAACTATATAATACTATATAAAACTATATAAAACTAATAAAACTATATCAAACCATATAAAACTATGTAAAAGTATATGTAACTACATAAAACTATATAAAATATACAAAACTATATAAAACTATATAAAACTATATAAAACTATGTAAAACTATATAAAACTAATAAAACTATATAAACCTATATAAAACTATATAAAACTATATAAAACTATATAGAACTATATAAAATTATTTAAAACTATATAATACTATATAAAATTATATAAAACTGTATAAAACTATGTAAAACCAGTAAAACTATATAAAACTGACAAAACTATATAAAACTATATAAAACTATATAAAACTATATAGAACTATATAAAACTATGTAAATCTAGTAAAACTATATGAAACTATACAAAACTATATAAAACTATATAAAACTATATAAAACTATGTAAAACTATATAAAACTAATAAAACTATATAAACCTATATAAAACTATATAAAACTATATAAAACTATATAGAACCATATAAAATTATTTAAAACTATATAATACTATATAAAATTATATAAAACTGTATAAAACTATGTAAAACCAGTAAAACTATATAAAACTAACAAAACTATATAAAACTATATAAAGCTATATAAAACTATATAAAACTGTATAAAACGATATAAAAGTATATAAAACTAACAAAACTATATAAACCTATATAAAACTCTATAGAACTATATAAAACTATATAAAACTAACAAAACTATATAAAACTATACATAACTATATAAAACTATATAAAACTATATAAAACTATATAAAACTATATAAAACTATATAAAACTATATAAAACTATATAAAGCTATATAAAACTATATAAAACTATATAAAACTAACAAAACTATATAAACCTATATAAAACTCTATAGAACTATATAAAACTATATCAAACTAACAAAACTATATAAACCTATACAAAACTATATAAAACTATATAAAGCTAATAAAACTATGTAAAACTATATAATACTATATAAAACTATATAAAACTATATAAAACTAACAAAGCTATATAAGCGTATGTAAAACTATATAAAACTATATAAAAATACATAAAACTATATAAAACTATGTAAAACTATATAAAACTATATAAAACTATATAAAACTAATAAAACTAATTAAACTATATAAAACTATATAAAACCATATAAAGCTATGTAAAACTATATAATACTATATAAAACTATATAAAACTAATAAAACTATATCAAACCATATAAAACTGTGTAAAAGTATATGAAACTACATAAAACTATATAAAATATATAAAACTATATAAAACTATATAGAACTATATAAAACTATGTAAATCTAGTAAAACTATATGAAACTATACAAAACTATATAAAACTATATAAAACTATATAAAACTATGTAAAACTATATAAAACTAATAAAACTATATAAACCTATATAAAACTATATAAAACTATATAAAACTATATAAAACTATATAAAACTATATAAAACTATATAAAACTATATAAAACTATAAAACTAGCAAAACTATATAAACCTATATAAAACTCTATAGAACTAAATAAAACTATCTAAAACTATATAAAACTATATTAACCTATATAAAACTATATAAAACTCTATAGAACTATATAAAACTATATAAAACTATATAAAACTATACATAACTATATAAAACTATATAAAACTATATAAAACTATATAAAAACTATATAAAACTATATAAAACTATATAAAACTATATAAAGCTATATAAAACTATATAAAACCATATAAAGCTATGTAAAACTATATAATACTATATAAAACTATATAAAACTAATAAAACTATATCAAACCATATAAAACTGTGTAAAAGTATATGAAACTACATAAAACTATATAAAATATATAAAACTATATAAAACTATATAGAACTATATAAAACTATGTAAATCTAGTAAAACTATATGAAACTATACAAAACTGTATAAAACTATATAAAACTAACAAATCTATATGACACTATATAAAACTATATAAAACTATATAAAACTATATAAGACTATATGAAACTAACAAAACTATATAAAACTATATAAAACTCTATAAAACTATATAAAACTACATAAAACTATATGAACATATGTAAAACTATATAAAACTAATAAAACTATATAAAAATACATAAAACTATATAAAACTATGTAAAACTATATAAAACTATGTAAAACTATATGAAACTATATAAAACTATATAAAACTAATAAAACTATATAAACCTATATAAAACTATATAAAACTATATAAAACTATATAGAACTATATACAATTATTTAAAATTATATAATACTATATAAAATTATATAAAACTGTATAAAACTATGTAAAACTAGTAAAACTATATAAAACTATATAAAAGAATGTAAAACTAATAAAACTATATAAAACTATATAAAACTAATAAAACTAATTAAACTATATAAAACTATATAAAACCATATAAAGCTATGTGAAACTATGTAAAACTATATAAAGCTAATAAAACTGTATAAAAATACAAAAACCAAATAAAACTGTATAAAACTATATAGAACTATATAAAACTATGTAAACCTAGTAAAACTACTAAACTATATTAAACTATATAAAACTATATAAAACTATATAAAACTATATAAATCTATATAAAACTATGTAAAACTATATAGAACTATATAAAACTATATAAAACTATGTAAAAATATAAAACTAATAAAACTATATAAAAATACATAAAACTATATAAAACTATATAAAACTATATAAACGTATATAAAACTCTATAGAACTGTATAAAACTATATAAATCTATATAACACTATATAAAAGTATATATAACTATATAAAACTATATAAACCAATATAAAACTATATAAAACCATACAAAACTATAAAACTAACAAAACTATATAAACCTATATAAACCTATATAAAACTCTATAGAACTATATAAAACTATATAAAACTATATAAAACTATATAAAACTATATAAAGCTAATAAAACTATGTAAAACTATATAATACTATATAAAACTATATAAAACTAACAAAACTATACAAACCTATATAAAACTCTATAGAACTATACAAAACTATATAAAACTATATAAAACTATATAAAAGTAACAAAACTATATAAAGCTATATAAAAATATATAAAACTATATAAAACTATATAAAATTATACAAAACTAACAAAACTATATAAAAGTATGTAAAACTATATAAAACTATATAAAACTATATAAAACAACATAGAACCATATAAAACTATGTCAAACTATATAAAACTAATAAAACTATGTCAAACGACATAGGGCTAAATAAAACAGTGTAAAACTATTATATTCTATTAAAACTATGTAGAACTATATAAAACTCATAAAACTATACAAGGCTAACAAAACTATATAAACTATATAAAACTATATAAAACTATATAAAACTCTATAGAACTATATAAAACTATATAAAACAATATAAAACTGTATAAACCTATATAAAACTCTATAGAATGTTATAAAACTATATAAAACTATATAAAACTATATCAAACTATGTAAAACTATATAAAACTATATAAAACTAATAAAACTAATTAAACTATATAAAACTATATAAAACCATACAAAGCTATGTATAACTACATAAAACTATATAAAACTATATGAACCTATATAAAACTATATAAAACTATATAAAACTATATAAAACTATATAAAACTGTATAAAACTATATAAACCGATATAAAACTAAATAAAACTATATAAAACAATATAAATCTATATAATACTATGTAAAACTTTATAAAACTATGTAAAACTTTATAAAACTGTGTCAATCTATATAAAACAATGTAAAACTATATAAAACTATATAAAACCATGTAAAACTATATAAACCTATATAAAACTATGTAAAACTATATAGAAATATATAAAACTATGTAAAACTAACAAAACTATATGAAGCTATACAAAACTATATAAAACTAAATAAAACTATATAAAACTATATAAAACTATATAAAACCATGTAAAACTATATAAAACTATATAAATCTATATAAGACTATATCAAACTATATAAAACTATGTAAAACTATATCAAAGTAATAAAACTATATAAAAAAAAATAAAATTATATAAAACTGTGAAAAACTATATATAACAAACAAAACTATATAAAACTACCTAAAACCATATAAAACTTTATAAAACTATATAAAACTATATAAAACTATGTAAAACTATATAAAACTATATAAAACTATATAAAACTATATCAAACTATATCAAACTATGTAAAACTATATAAAACTAATAATACTAATTAAACTATATAAAACTATATAAAACCATACAAAGCTATGTAAAACTACATAAAACTATATAAAACTATATAAAACTATATAAAACTATATAAAACTATATAAAACTATATAAATGTACATAAAACTAAGTAAAACTATATACAACTGTAAGAAACTATATAAAACTATATAAACCTATATAAAACTATGTAAAACCATATAAAACTATATAAAACTATATAAAACCATATAAAGCTATGTAAAACTACATAAAACTATATAAAACTATATGAACCTATATAAAACTATATAAAACTATATAAAACTATATAAAACTATATAAAACTATATAAAACTATATAA
Source organism: Nomia melanderi (assembly GCF_051020985.1). NCBI lineage: Eukaryota > Metazoa > Arthropoda > Insecta > Hymenoptera > Halictidae > Nomia > Nomia melanderi. Next base: position 23,368 of record NW_027475419.1, on the reverse strand, counting down.
ATCTACATAAAACTAAGAAAACTATATAACATTATATGAAACTATATAAAACTATATAAAACTATATAAAACTATATATAACTATACAAATCTATATAAAACTATATCAAACTATATAAAACTATGTAAAACTATATAAAACTAATAAAACTATACAAAACTAACAAAACTATATAAAACTATATAAAACTATATAAACCTATATAAAACTATATAAAACTATATAAAACAATATAAATCTATATAATACTATATAAAACTATATAAAACCATATAAAACTATGCAAAACTATATAAATCTATATATAACAATATTAAACTGTACAAAACTATGTAAAACAATATAAAACTATGTAAAACCATATAAAACTATATAAATCGATATAAAACTATATAAAACTATATAAAACTATTTAAATCTATATAAAACCATATAAAACTATATAAAACTGTATAAAACTATATGAAACTATATAAAACTATATAAAACTATGCAAAACTATATAAAACTATATAAATCTACATAAAACCATGGAGCACTATATAAAACTATATAAACCTAGATAAAACTATGTAAAACCATATAAAACTATATAAATCGATATAAAACTATATAAAACTATATAAAACTATATAAATCTATATAAAACCATATAAAACTATATAAAACTATATAAAACTATATGACACTTTATAAAACCATATAAAACTATGCAAACCTATATAAATCTATATAAAACGATATAATACTATACAAAACTATAAAACTATATAAAACTATGTAAAACTATATAAAACTATATAAAGCTATATAAATCTATATAAAGCTATGTAACACTATATAAAACTATATGAAACTGTATAAATCTATATAAAGCTATATAAGACTATATAAAACGATGTAAAACTATATAAAACTATATAAAACTATATAAAACAATATAAAACTAATAAAACTAATTAAACTATATAAAAGTATATAGAACTATATAAACCTATGTAATACTATAAAAAACTATATACAACAATATTAAACCATATAAAACTATATAAAACTATATAAAATTATATAAATCTATATAAAACTATGTAAACCTAATAAAACTATATAAAGCTATATAAAACTATATAAAACTATATAGAACTATATAAAACTACTAAAACTATATAAGACTATATAAAAGTATATAAAACTATATAAAACTAACAAAACTATATAAAACTATATAAAACTATGTAAAACAATACAAACCTATATAAAACTATATAAAACCATATAAAACTATATAAAACTATATAAAACTATATGAAACTATGTAAAACTATATAAAACCATATAAAACTATATAAAACTATATCAAACTATACCAAACTATCTAAACCAAGTAAAACTAAATAAAACTAATAAAACTATATAAAAATAAATACAACTATATAAAACTATATAAAACTATATAAATCTATATAAAACTATATAAAAATAAATAAAACTATATAAAACTATATAAAACTATATAAATCTATATAAAACTATATAAAACTATATAAAACTATATAAAACTGTATAAAAGTATATAAAAGTATATAAATCTATATAATACTATGTAAAACTATATAAAACTATGTAAAACAAACAAAACTATATAAAACTTCATAGAACCATATAAAACTATATAGAACTATATAAAATTATGTAGAACTAATAAAACTATATGAAACTATACAAGACTATATAAAACTACTAAAACTACTAAAACAATATGGAACTATATAAACCTATATAGAACTTTATGAAACCATATAAAACTATATAAAACTATATAAAACTATATAAAACTATATAAAACTATATGAAACTACATAACACTATATCAAACTATATAAAACTATATAAAACTATATAAAACTATATAAAAGTATATAAAAGTATATAAATCTATATAATACTATGTAAAACAATATAAAACTATGTAAAACTATATAAAACTAATAACACTATATAAAAATAAATAAAACTGCATAAAACTATATAAAACTATATAAAACTATATAAAACTATATAAATCTATATAAAACTATATAAAACTATATAAAACTATATAAAACTATGTAAAACTATATAAAACTATATAGAACTATTAAAACTATATAAAAATACATAAAACTATATTTAACTACATAAAGCTATGTAAAACTATATAAAACTATAAAAAACTGTATAAAACTGTATACAACTATATAAAACTATATAAAACTATATAATAGTATATAAAACTATATGAAACTACATAAAACTATATCAAACTATATAAAACTATATAAAACTATATAAAAGTATATAAAAGTATATAAATCTATATAATACTATGTAAAACAATATAAAACTATGTAAAACTATATAAAACTAATAACACTATATAAAAATAAATAAAACTGCATAAAACTATATAAAACTATATAAAACTATATAAAACTATATAAATCTATATAAAACTATATAATACTATATAAAACTATATAAAACTATGTAAAACTATATAAAACTATATAGAACTATTAAAACTATATAAAAATACATAAAACTATATTTAACTACATAAAGCTATGTAAAACTATATAAAACTATAAAAAACTGTATAAAACTGTATACAACTATATAAAACTATATAAAACTATTTAAAAGTATATAAAAGTATATAAATCTATATAATGCTACGTAAAACTATATTAAACTATGTAAAACTATATATAACTATGTAAAACTGTATAAAACTTCATAAAACTATATAAGACTATATACAACTATATAATACTATGTAGAACTAATAAAACTATATGAAACTATACAAAACTATATAAAACTACTAAAACAACTAAAACTGTATGAAACTATATAAACCTATATAAAAGTATATAAAACCATATAAAACTATGTAAATTTAATAAAACTATTTAAACATGTGTAAAACAATACAAAAATATATAAAACTATATAAAACTATATAAACCTATATAAAACTATATAAAAGTATAAAAAACTATTCAAACTATATAAAAATACATAAAACTATATTCAACTATATAAAACTATGTAAACCTAATAAAAATATATAAAACAATATAAAAGTATATAAAACTATATAAAACTATACAAAAGTATATAAAAGTATATAAATCTATATAATGCTATATAAAACTATATTAAACTATGTAAAACTATATATAACTATGTAAAACTGTATAAAACTTCATAAAACTATATAAGACTATATACAACTATATAAAACTATGTAGAAATAATAAAACTATATGAAACTATACAAAACTATATAAAACTACTAAAACAACTAAAACTGTATGAAACTATATAAACCTATATAAAAGTATATAAAACCATATAAAACTATGTAAATTTAATAAAACTATTTAAACATGTGTAAAACAATACAAAAATATATAAAACTATATAAAACTATATAAACCTACATAAAACTATATAAAAGTATAAAAAACTATTAAAACTATATAAAAATACATAAAACTATATTCAACTATATAAAACTATGTAAACCTAATAAAAATATATAAAACAATATAAAAGTATATAAAACTATATAAAACTATACAAAAGTATATAAAAGTATATAAATCTATATAATGCTATGTAAAACTATATTAAACTATGTAAAACTATATATAACTATGTAAAACTGTATAAAACTTCATAAAACTATATAAGACTATATACAACTATATAAAACTATGTAGAAATAGTAAAACTATATGAAACTATACAAAACTATATAAAACTACTAAAACAACTAAAACTGTATGAAACTATATAAACCTATATAAAAGTATATAAAACCATATAAAACTATGTAAATTTAATAAAACTATTTAAACATGTGTAAAACAATACAAAAATATATAAAACTATATAAAACTATATAAACCTATATAAAACTATATAAAAGTATAAAAAACTATTAAAAGTATATAAAAATACATAAAACTATATTCAACTATATAAAACTATGTAAACCTAAGAAAACTATATAAAACAATATAAAAGTATATAATACTATATAAAACTATATAAATCTATATAAAACTATATAAAACAATATAAAACTATACAAAACTATATAAAACTATATGAAACTATATAAAACTATATAAAACTATGCAAAACTATATAAATCTATACAAAACAATATAAAACTATACAAAACTATGTAAAACTATATAAATCTATATAAAACCATATAAAACTATATATAACTATATAAAACTATATGAAACTATATAAAACTATATAAAACTATGCAAAACTATATAAATCTATATAAAACAATATAAAACTATACAGAACTATGTAAAACTATATAAAACTATTTAAATCTACATAAAACTAAGGAAAACTATATAACACTATATGAAACTATATAAAACTATATAAAATTATATAAAAATATAAAACCATATAAAACTATATAAAACTATATAAAACTATATAAATGTATATAAAACTGTGTAAAACAACACAAATCAATATAAAACTATATGAAACTATGTAAAACTAAATGGAACTATATAAAACTATGTGAAACTATATATAACTATATAAAAATATGTAAAACTAATAAAACTATATAAAACTATATAAAACTATGTAGAACTATATAAAAGTATATAAAACTATACAAAACTTCATAATAGTATAATAGTATATTGCATAACACAATGTAAATGGTGAAATACAATAAAAAGGAATACAAAACAATTTAAAACCGCGTAAAACTACATAATTTTAGAAACATGTATACTACTACATAAAACTGTATAAAATAACATAGAACTATAATATACTATACAATACTGTATAAAACTGTATAAAATTATAGAAAACTCCCAAACCACAGTTGCTTCACGGCATTATTGTAAGATCAAAGTGTACTCGAATAACACACATCCAGGTCGCTTCTCGGCCTTATAGCTAAGATCAAAGTGCACTCAGGTAACCCAAACCCAGATCGCTTCTCGGACCTATGGATATGATCAAAGTGAACTCGCATAACACACATCCAGATCGCGACTCGGCCTTATGGCTAAGATTAGGTTTATATACTACTATACAGTTTTATTAATTGTATATAGTTATATATAGTTTTATAAGTTTTTATTCAGTTTTATATATTTTTATATAGTTTTATATAGTTTTGTATAGTTTTATATAGTTTTATACAGTTTTATATGGTTTTATATAGTTTTATTAGGTTTATATAGTTTTATATAGTTTTATATAGTTTTATATAGTTTTATTAGGTTAATATAGTTTTATATAGTTTTATATAGTTTTATATAGTTTTATTAGGTTTATATAGTTTTATATAGTTTTATATAGTTTTATATAGTTTTATATAGTTTTATATAGTTTTATATAGTTTTATATAGCTAAATGAAGTTTTATACAGTTTTATTAGCATTATATAGTTTTATACTGTTTTATATACTTTTATATAGATTCATATAGTTTTATATAGTTATATTTGTTTGATACAGTTTAATATAGGTTTATATAAATTCATATATTTTTATATAGTTCTATATAGTGTTATTAGTTTTTTTATTTCATTAGTTTTATAAAGTTTTATTAGTTTTATATAGTTTTATACAGTTTTATATAGTTTCATATAGAGTCAAATAGTTTTATTAATTTTATATAATTTCATGTAGTTTTACATAGTTTTATATAGTTTTATATAGTTTTATATAGTTTTATTAGTTTTATATAGTTTTATATAGTGTTACATAGTTTTAGACAGTTTTGTTAGTTTTGTACAGTTTTATATAGTCTTATATAGTTTTATATCGTTTTATATAGTTTTATATAGCTTTGTTATTTTTCCATAGTTTTATATAGTTTTATATAGTTTTATATTTCTCTATATAGCCATATATATTTTTATATAGTTTTATATAGTTTTATATCGTTTTATATAGTTTTATATAGTTTTATATACTTTTATATAGTTTTATATAGTTTTATATGGTTTTATATAGTTTTATACTGTTTAATATAGTTTTATACAGTTTTATATAGTTTTATATAATTTTATAGATTTTTATATAGTTTTATATAGTATTGTTAGTTTAATAGAGTTTTATATAGGTTTATATAGTTTTGTTAGTTTTATATAGTTTTATATAGTTTTATATAGTTTTATATAGTTTTATGTATTTTTATATAGTACTATATAGTTTTATATAGTTTTATATAGTACTATATATTTTTATACAGTTTTATTAGTTTTATATCGTTTTATATAGTCTTATATAGTTTTATATAGGTTTATATAGTTTTATATCGTTTTATGTAGTTTTATAGAGTTTTATATAGTTTTATATAGTTTTATATAGTTTTATATAGTTTTATATAGTTTTATATAGTTTTATATAGCTTTATATAGTTTGATATAGTATTATATAGTCTTGTATAGTTTTATTAGTTTTATATAGTTTTATATAGTTTTATATAGTTTTATGTAGTTTTATATAGTACTATATAGTTTTATATAGTTTTATATAGTTTTATATAGTACTATATAGTTTTATATAGTTTTATTAGTTTTACATCGTTTTATATAGTTTTATATAGTTTTATATAGGTTTATATAGTTTTATATCGTTTTATGTAGTATTATATGGTTTTACATAGTTTTACATAGTTTTATTAGCTTTATATAGTTTTATATAGTTTTATATAGTTTTATATAGTTTTATATAGTTTTATATAGTTTTATAGAGTTTCAGACAGTTTTATATAGTTTATATAGTTTTATAGAGTTTCAGACAGTTTTATATAGTTTATATAGTTTTATAGAGTTTCAGACAGTTTTATATAGTTTTATATAGTTTTATTAGCGTTTTATAGTTTTATATAGTTTTATATAGTTTATATAGTTTTATAGAGTTTCAGACAGTTTTATATAGTTTTATATAGTTTTATATAGTTTTATTAGCGTTTTATAGTTTTATATAGTTTTGCATAGTATTATATAGTCTTGTATAGTTATATAGTGTTATATAGTTTTATATAGTTTTATTAGTTTTGTATCGTTTTATATCGTTTTATATAGTTTTATATAGTTTTATATAGTTTTGTTAGTTTTGTATAGTTTTATATAGTTTTTTAGAGTTTTATATAGTTTTATATAGTTTTATTAGTTTTATATAGTTCTATATAGTTTTATATAGTTTTATATAGTTTTATATAGTTCTATATAGATTTATATAGTTTTAAATAGTTTTATATAGTTCTGTAGTGTTTTATATAGGTTTATATAGTTTTGTTAGTTTTATATATTTTTATGTAGTTTTATATAGTTCCATATAGTTTTATATAGTTTTATATAGTTTTATATAGTTTTATATAGTTCTATAGTGTTTTATATAGGTTTATATAGTTTTGTTAGTTTTATATATGTTTCTGTAGTTTTATATAGTTTCATATAGTTTTATATATTTTTATATAGTTTTATATAGTTTTATATAGTTTTATATAGTTTTGTTAGTTTTGTATAGTTTTATATAGTTTTATAGAGTTATATATAGTTTTATATAGTTTTATTAGTTTTATATAGTTTTATATAGATCTACATAGTTTTATATAGCTTTTATATATATAGTTTTATATATATACTTTTATATAGTTTTATACAGTTTTATATAGTTTGATATAGTTTTAAATAGATTTATACAGTTTTACATAGTTTTATATAGTTTTATATAGTTTTATATATTTTTATATATTTTTATATAGTTTTATATAGTTTTATATTGTTTTGTATAGTTTATATAGTTTTATACAGTTTCAGACAGTTTTATATAGTTTTATATAGTTTTATTAGCGTCTTATAGTTTTATATAGTTTTGTATAGTATTATATAGTCTTGTATAGTTTTATATACTTTTGTATAGTTTTATATAGTTTTCTATAGTTTTATATAGTTTCATTAGTTTTATATATTTTTATATACTTTTATAGAGTTTTACATAGTTTTATATAGGTTTATTAGTTTTATATAGTTTTATATAGTGTTATATAGTTTTATATAGTTTTATTAGTTTTATATCGTTTTATATCGTTTTATATAGTTTTATATAGTTTTATATAGTTTTATAAAATTCTATATTGATTTATATAGTTTTATATAGTTTTATAAAGTTTTGTTAGTTTTATATAGTTTTATATAGTTTTACAAAGTTTTATATAGTTTTATATAGTTTTATATAGTTATCTATAGTTCTATAGAATTTTATATAGGTTTATATAGTTTTGTTAGGTTTATATAGTTTTGTTAGTTTTATATAGTTTTATATAGTTTTCTATAGTTTTATATAGTGTTATATATTTCTACATAGTTTTATATAGCTTTATATTATTTTATATAGTTTTATATAGTTTTATGCAGTTTTATATAGTTTGATATAGTTTGATATAGTTTTATATAGATTTATACAGTTTTATATAGTTTTATATAGTTTTATATAGTTTTATATAGTTTTATATAGTTTTATATAGTTTTATATAGTTTTATATAGTTTTATATGGTTTTATATTGTTTTATACAGTTTTATATAGTTTTATACAGTTTTATATAGTTTTATATAATTTTATAGATTTTTATATAGTTTTATATAGGTTTATATAGTTTTGTTAGTTTTATATAGTTTTATATAGTTTTATATAGTTTTATATAGTTTTATGTATTTTTATATAGTACTATATAGTTTTATATAGTTTTATATAGTACTATATAGTTTTATACAGTTTTATTAGTTTTATATCGTTTTATATAGTTTTATATAGTTTTATATAGGTTTATATAGTTTTATATCGTTTTATGTAGTTTTATAGAGTTTTATATAGTTTTATATAGTTTTATATAGTTTTATATAGTTTTATATAGTTTTATATAGTTTGATATAGTATTATATAGTCTTGTATAGTTTTATTAGTTTTATATAGTTTTATATAGTTTTATATAGTTTTATATAGTTTTATGTAGTTTTATATAGTACTATATTGTTTTATATAGTTTTATATAGTACTATATAGTTTTATATAGTTTTATTAGTTTTACATCGTTTTATATAGTTTTATATAGTTTTATATAGGTTTATATAGTTTCATATCGTTTTATGTAGTTGTATAGAGTTTTATATTGTTTTATATAGTTTTATATAGTTTTATATAGTTTGATATAGTATTATATAGTCTTGTATAGTTTTATTAGTTTTATATCGTTTTATATAGTTTTATATAGTTTTAGATAGTTTTATAGATTTTATATAGTTTTATATAGTTTTGTTAGTTTAATAGACTTTTATATAGCTTTACATAGTTTTGTTAGTTTTATATAGTTTTATATAGTTTTTTAGAGTTTTATATAGTTTTATATAGTTTCATATAGTTTATATAGTTTTATACAGTTTCAGACAGTTTTACATAGTTTTATATAGTTTTATATAGTGTTATATAGTTTTATATAGTTTTATTAGTTTTATATCGTTTTATATCGTTTTATATAGTTTTATATAGTTTTATATAGTTTTGTTAGTTTTGTATAGTTTTATATAGTTTTATAGAGTTTTATATAGTTTTATATAGTTTTATATAGTTTTGTTAGTTTTGTATAGTTTTAAATAGTTTTATAGAGTTTTATATAGTTTTATGTAGTTTTATATAGTACTATATTGTTTTATATAGTTTTATATAGTACTATATAGTTTTATATAGTTTTATTAGTTTTACATCGTTTTATATAGTTTTATATAGTTTTATATAGGTTTATATAGTTTCATATCGTTTTATGTAGTTGTATAGAGTTTTATATTGTTTTATATAGTTTTATATAGTTTTATATAGTTTGATATAGTATTATATAGTCTTGTATAGTTTTATTAGTTTTATATCGTTTTATATAGTTTTATATAGTTTTAGATAGTTTTATAGATTTTTATATAGTTTTATATAGTTTTGTTAGTTTAATAGACTTTTATATAGCTTTACATAGTTTTGTTAGTTTTATATAGTTTTATATAGTTTTTTAGAGTTTTATATAGTTTTATATAGTTTCATATAGTTTATATAGTTTTATACAGTTTCAGACAGTTTTACATAGTTTTATATAGTTTTATATAGTGTTATATAGTTTTATATAGTTTTATTAGTTTTATATCGTTTTATATCGTTTTATATAGTTTTATATAGTTTTATATAGTTTTGTTAGTTTTGTATAGTTTTATATAGTTTTATAGAGTTTTATATAGTTTTATATAGTTTTATATAGTTTTGTTAGTTTTGTATAGTTTGATATAGTTTTATTTAGATTTATACAGTTTTATATAGTTTTCTATAGTTTTATATAGTTTTATATAGTTTTATATAGTCTTATATAGTTTTATATAGTTTTGTATAGTTTTATTAGAGTTTTATAGTTTTATATAGTTTTGCATAGTATTATATAGTCTTGTATAGTTATATAGTGTTATATAGTTTTATATAGTTTTATTAGTTTTATATCGTTTTATATCGTTTTATATAGTTTTATATAGTTTTATATAGTTCTATATAGTTTTATATAGTTTTATATAGTTTTATATAGTTCTATATAGATTTATATAGTTTTAAATAGTTTTATATAGTTCTATAGAGTTTTATATAGGTTTATATAGTTTTGTTAGTTTTATATAGTTTTATGTAGTTTTATATAGTTCCATATAGTTTTATATAGTTTTATATAGTTTTATATAGTTCTATAGTGTTTTATATAGGTTTATATAGTTTTGTTAGTTTTATATATGTTTATGTAGTTTTATATAGTTTCGTATAGTTTTATATATTTTTATATAGTTTTATATAGTTTTATATAGTTTTATATAGTTTTGTTAGTTTTGTATAGTTTTATATAGTTTTATAGAGTTATATATAGTTTTATATAGTTTTATTAGTTTTATATAGTTTTATATAGATCTACATAGTTTTATATAGCTTTTATATATATAGTTTTATATATATACTTTTATATAGTTTTATACAGTTTTATATAGTTTGATATAGTTTTATATAGATTTATACAGTTTTACATAGTTTTATATAGTTTTATATAGTTTTATATATTTTTATATATTTTTATATAATTTTATATAGTTTTATATAGTTTTGTTAGTTTTGTATAGTTTAATATAGTTTTATAGAGTTTTATATAGTTTTATATAGTTTTATTAGTTTTATTAGTTTTATATAGTTCTATATAGTTTTATATAGTTTTATATAGTTTTACATAGTTTTATATAGTTCTATATAGATTTATATAGTTTTCTATAGTTTTATATAGTTTTATTAGTCTTATATAGTTTTATATAATTTTATAGATTTTTATATAGTTTTATATAGTATTGTTAGTTTAATAGAGTTTTATATAGGTTTATATAGTTTTGTTAGTTTTATATAGTTTTATATAGTTTTATATAGTTTTATATAGTTTTATGTAGTTTTATATAGTACTATATAGTTTTATATAGTTTTATATAGTACTATATAGTTTTATACAGTTTTATTAGTTTTATATCGTTTTATGTAGTTTTATAGAGTTTTATATAGTTTTATATAGTTTTATATAGTTTTATATAGTTTTATATAGTTTTATATAGATTGATATAGTATTATATAGTCTTGTATAGTTTTATTAGTTTTATATAGTTTTATATAGTTTTATATAGTTTTATGTAGTTTTATATAGTACTATATAGTTTTATATAGTTTTATATAGTACTATATAGTTTTATATAGTTTTATTAGTTTTACATCGTTTTATATAGTTTTATATAGTTTTATATAGGTTTATATAGTTTTATATCCTTTTATGTAGGTGTATAGAGTTTTATATTGTTTTATATAGTTTTATATAGTTTTATATAGTTTGATATAGTATTATATAGTCTTGTATAGTTTTATTAGTTTTATATCGTTTTATATAGTTTTATATAGTTTTAGATAGTTTTATAGATTTTTATATAGTTTTATACGGTTTTGTTAGTTTAATAGACTTTTATATAGGTTAACATAGTTTTGTTAGTTTTATATAGTTTTATATAGTTTTTTATAGTTTTATATAGTTTTATATAGTTTCATATAGTTTATATAGTTTTATACAGTTTCAGACAGTTTTATATAGTTTTATATAGTTTTATTAGAGTTTTATAGTTTTATATAGTTTTGTATAGTATTATATAGTCTTGTATAGTTTTATATAGTTTTGTATAGTTTTGTATAGTTTTATATAGTTTTATATAGTTTTGTTAGCCTTGTATTGTTTCATGAGTTTTATATAGTTCTACATAGTTTTAATAGAATTTAATAGTTTTACGCTGTTTTACTTAGCCCTATGTAGTTTGACATAGTTTTATTAGTTTTATATAGTTTGACATAGTTTTATATGGTTCCATATAGTTTTATATAGTTTTCTATAGTTTTATATAGCTTTATTAGTTTTATATATTTTTATATACTTTTATAGAGCTTTACATAGTTTTATTAGTTTTATATAGTCAGACATAGTTTTATATGGTTCTATATTGTTTTATATAGTTTTCCATAGTTTTATATAGTTTTATTAGTTTTATATATTTTTATATACTTTTATAGAGTTTTACATAGTTTTATATAGTTTTATATAGTGTTATATAGTTTTATATAGTTTTATTAGTTTTATATCGTTTTATATCGTTTTATATAGTTTTATATAGTTTTATATAGTTTTGTTAGTTTTGTATAGTTTTATATAGTTTTCTAGAGTTTTATATAGTTTTGTATAGTTCTACATAGTTTTATATAGCTTTATATTATTTCATATAGTTCTATATAGTTTTATACAGTTTTATATAGTTTGATATAATTTGATATAGTTTTATTTAGATTTATACAGTTTGATATAGTTTTCTATAGTTTTATATAGTTTTATATAGTTTTATATAGTTTTGTATAGTTCTACATAGTTTTATATAGCTTTATATTATTTCATATAGTTCTATATAGTTTTATACAGTTTTATATAGTTTGATATAATTTGATATAGTTTTATTTAGATTTATACAGTTTGATATAGTTTTATATAGTTTTATATAGTTTTATATAGTTTTATATAGTTTTATATAGTTTTATATAGTTTCATATAGTTTTATATAGTTTTATATAGTTTATATAGTTTTATACAGTTTCAGACAGTTTTATATAGTTTTATATAGTTTTATATAGTTTTATATAGTTTTATATAGTTTTATATAGTTTATATAGTTTTATAGAGTTTCAGACAGTTTTATATAGTTTTATATAGTTTTATATAGTTTTATTAGCGTTTTATAGTTTTATATAGTTTTATATAGTTTTATATAGTTTATATAGTTTTATAGAGTTTCAGACAGTTTTATATAGTTTTATATAGTTTTATATAGTTTTATTAGCGTTTTATAGTTTTATATAGTTTTGCATAGTATTATATAGTCTTGTATAGTTATATAGTGTTATATAGTTTTATATAGTTTTATTAGTTTTGCATCGTTTTATATCGTTTTATATAGTTTTATATAGTTTTGTTAGTTTTGTATAGTTTTATATAGTTTTGTTAGTTTTGTATAGTTTTATATAGTTTTATATAGTTTTATTGGTTTATATAGTCTTATATAGATCTACATAGTTTTATATAGCTTTTATATATATAGTTTTATATATATACTTTTATATAGTTTTATACAGTTTTATATAGTTTGATATAGTTTTAAATAGATTTATACAGTTTTACATAGTTTTATATAGTTTTATATAGTTTTATATATTTTTATATATTTTTATATAGTTTTATATAGTTTTATATTGTTTTGTATAGTTTATATAGTTTTATACAGTTTCAGACTGTTTTATATAGTTTTATATAGTTTTACTAGCGTCTTATAGTTTTATATAGTTTTGTATAGTATTATATAGTCTTGTATAGTTTTATATAGTTTTGTATAGTTTTATATAGTTTTCTATAGTTTTATATAGTTTCATTAGTTTTATATATTTTTATATACTTTTATAGAGTTTTACATAGTTTTATATAGGTTTATTAGTTTTATATAGTTTTATATAGTGTTATATAGTTTTATATAGTTTTATTAGATTTATATCGTTTTATATCGTTTTATATAGTTTTATATAGTTTTATATAGTTTTATAAAGTTCTATATAGATTTATATAGTTTTATATAGTTTTATAAAGTTTTGTTAGTTTTATATAGTTTTATATAGTTTTACAAAGTTTTATATAGTTTTATATAGTTTTACATAGTTTTATATAGTTTTATATAGTTTTATATAGTTTTATATAGTTTTATAGAGTTTTATTAGCTTCATATAGTTTTGTATAGTTTTATGTAGTTTCATATAGTTTTGTTAGTTTTATTTAGTTTTATATAGTTTTATAGAGTTTTATATAGTTTTATATAGTTTTATATAGTTTTATATAGTTTTATTAGTTTTATATAGTTTTGTTAGTTTTATATAGTTTTATTAGTTTTATATAGTTTTGTTATTTTTATATAGTTTTATATAGTTTTATATAGTTTTATATAGTTTTATATAGTTTTGTTAGTTTTATATAGTTTTATATAGTTTTATATAGTTTTGTTAGTTTTATATATTTTTATATACTTTTATAGAGCTTTATATAGTTTTAAATAGTTTTAAATACTGTCATATAGTTTTACGGAGTTTTATATAGTTTCATATAGTTTTGTTAGTTTTAGGTATTTCTATAGAGTTTTATATAGGTTTATACAGTTTTGTTAGTTTTATATAGTTTTACATAGTTTTATATAGTTTTATATAGTATTTTATAGTTATCTATTGTTCTATAGAATTTTATATAGGTTTATATAATTTTGTTAGTTTTATATAGTTTTATATAGTTTTATATAGTTTTAAATAGTCTTATACAGTTTTATATACTTTAATATAGTTTTATATGGTTTTATTCAGTTTTATATAGTGTTATATAGTTTTATATAGTTTTATATAGTTTTATTATCGTTTTATAGTTTTATATAATTTTGTATAGTATTATATAGTCTTGTATAGTTTTATATAGTGTTATATAGTTTTATATAGTTTTATTAGTTTTATATCGTTTTATATCGTTTTATATAGTTTTATATAGTTTTATATAGTTTTGTTAGTTTTGTATAGTTTTATATAGTTTTATGGAGTTTTATATAGTTTTATATAGTTTTATTAGTTTTATATAGTTCTATATAGTTTTATATAGACTTATATAGTTTTATATAGTTCTATGTAGATTTATATAGTTTTATATAGTTTGATATAGGTGTATAGTGTTTTATATAGGTTTATATAGTTTTGTTAGTTTTATATAGTTTTATGTAGTTTTGTATAGTTCCATATACTTCGATATAGTTTTATATAGTTCTATAGTGTTTGATATAGTTTTATATAGTTTTATATAGCTCTATAGTGTTTTATATAGGTTTATATAGTTTTGTTAGTTTTACATAGTTTTATGTAGTTTTATATAGTTCCATATAGTTTTATATATTTTTATATAGTTTTATATAGTTTTATATAGTTTTATATAGTTTTATAGAGTTTTATTAGCTTCATATAGTTTTGTATAGTTTTATGTAGTTTTATATAGTTTTGTTAGTTTTATTTAGTTTTATATAGTTTTATATAGTTTTATAGAGCTTTATATAGTTTCATACAGTTTCAGACAGTTTTATATAGTTTTATATAGTTTTATATAGTTTTATATAGTTTTATATAGTTTATATAGTTTCATATAGTTTATATAGTTTTATACAGTTTCAGACAGTTTTATATAGTTTTATATAGTTTTATTAGAGTTTTATAGTTTTATATAGTTTTGTATAGTATTATATAGTCTTGTATAGTTTTATATAGTTTTGTATAGTTTTGTATAGTTTTATATAGTTTTATATAGTTTTGTTAGCCTTGTATTGTTTCATGAGTTTTATATAGTTCTACATAGTTTTAATAGAATTTAATAGTTTTACACTGTTTTACTTAGCCCTATGTAGTTTGACATAGTTTTATTAGTTTTATATAGTTTGACATAGTTTTATATGGTTCCATATAGTTTTATATAGTTTTCTATAGTTTTATATATTTTTATATACTTTTATAGAGCTTTACATAGTTTTATTAGTTTTATATAGTCTGACATAGTTTTATATGGTTCTATATTGTTTTATATAGTTTTCCATAGTTTTATATAGTTTTATTAGTTTTATATATTTTTATATACTTTTATAGAGTTTTACATAGTTTTATATAGTTTTATATAGTGTTATATAGTTTTATATAGTTTTATTAGTTTTATATCGTTTTATATCGTTTTATATAGTTTTATATAGTTTTATATAGTTTTGTTAGTTTTGTATAGTTTTATATAGTTTTATAGAGTTTTATATAGTTTTATATAGTTTTATATAGTTTTGTTAGTTTTGTATAGTTTTATATAGTTTTCTAGAGTTTTATATAGTTTTGTATAGTTCTACATAGTTTTATATAGCTTTATATTATTTCATATAGTTCTATATAGTTTTATACAGTTTTATATAGTTTGATATAATTTGATATAGTTTTATTTAGATTTATACAGTTTGATATAGTTTTCTATAGTTTTATATAGTTTTATATAGTTTTATATAGTTTTGTATAGTTCTACATAGTTTTATATAGCTTTATATTATTTCATATAGTTCTATATAGTTTTATACAGTTTTATATAGTTTGATATAATTTGATATAGTTTTATTTAGATTTATACAGTTTGATATAGTTTTCTATAGTTTTATATAGTTTTATATAGTTTTATATAGTTTTATATAGTTTTATATAGTTTTATATAGTTTTATATAGTTTTATATAGTTTATATAGTTTTATACAGTTGCAGACAGTTTTATATAGTTTTATATAGTTTTATATAGTTTTATATAGTTTTATATAGTTTTATATAGTTTATATAGTTTTATAGAGTTTCAGACAGTTTTATATAGTTTTATATAGTTTTATATAATTTTATTAGCGTTTTATAGTTTTATATAGTTTTGCATAGTATTATATAGTCTTGTATAGTTATATAGTGTTATATAGTTTTATATAGTTTTATTAGTTTTGCATCGTTTTATATCGTTTTATATAGTTTTATATAGTTTTATATAGTTTTGTTAGTTTTGTATAGTTTTATATAGTTTTGTTAGTTTTGTATAGTTTTATATAGTTTTATAGAGTTATATATAGTTTTATATAGTTTTATTAGTTTTATATAGTCTTATATAGATCTACATAGTTTTATATAGCTTTTATATATATAATTTTATATATATACTTTTATATAGTTTTATACAGTTTTATATAGTTTGATATAGTTTTAAATAGATTTATACAGTTTTACATAGTTTTATATAGTTTTATATAGTTTTATATATTTTTATATATTTTTATATAGTTTTATATAGTTTTATATTGTTTTGTATAGTTTATATAGTTTTATACAGTTTCAGACTGTTTTATATAGTTTTATATAGTTTTATTAGCGTCTTATAGTTTTATATAGTTTTGTATAGTATTATATAGTCTTGTATAGTTTTATATAGTTTTGTATAGTTTTATATAGTTTTCTATAGTTTTATATAGTTTCATTAGTTTTATATATTTTTATATACTTTTATAGAGTTTTACATAGTTTTATATAGGTTTATTAGTTTTATATAGTTTTATATAGTGTTATATAGTTTTATATAGTTTTATTAGATTTATATCGTTTTATATCGTTCTATATAGATTTATATAGTTTTATATAGTTTTATAAAGTTTTGTTAGTTTTATATAGTTTTATATAGTTTTACAAAGTTTTATATAGTTTTATATAGTTTTACATAGTTTTATATAGTTTTATATAGTTTTATATAGTTTTATATAGTTTTATAGAGTTTTATTAGCTTCATATAGTTTTGTATAGTTTTATGTAGTTTCATATAGTTTTGTTAGTTTTATTTAGTTTTATATAGTTTTATAGAGTTTTATATAGTTTTATATAGTTTTATATAGTTTTATATAGTTTTATTAGTTTTATATAGTTTTGTTAGTTTTATATAGTTTTATTAGTTTTATATAGTTTTGTTATTTTTATATAGTTTTATATAGTTTTATATAGTTTTATATAGTTTTATATAGTTTTATATAGTTTTGTTAGTTTTATATAGTTTTATATAGTTTTATATAGTTTTATATAGTTTTATATAGTTTTATATAGTTTTGTTAGTTTTATATAGTTTTATATAGTTTTATATAGTTTTATATAGTTTTGTTAGTTTTATATAGTTTTATATAGTTTTATAGAGTTTTATATAGTTTTATATAGTTTTATATAGTTTTATATAGTTTTAAATAGTTTTAAATGCTGTCATATAGTTTTACGGAGTTTTATATAGTTTTATATAGTTTCGTTTGTTTTAGGTATTTCTATAGAGTTATATATAGGTTTATATAGTTTTGTTAGTTTTATATAGTTTTATATAGTTTTATATAGTTTTATATAGTTTTATATAGTTTTATATAGTTTTGTTATTTTTATATAGTTTTATATAGTTTTATATAGTTTTATATAGTTTTATATAGTTTTATATAGTTTTATATAGCTTTATATAGTTTTATATAGTTTTATAGAGTTCTATATAGTTTTATATAATTTGGTTAGTTTTATATAGTTTTATATAGTTTTATTAGTTTTATATAGTTTTGCATAGTTTTATATAGTTTTATATAGTTTTATATAGTGCTATATAGTTTTATATAGTTTTATATAGTTTTATATAGTTTTGTATAGTTTTATATAGTTTTATATAGTTTTGTTAGTTTTAAATACTTTTATATAGTTTTATATCGTTTTATATAGTTTTATATAGTTTTATATAGTTTTATATAGTTTTATATAGTTTTATATAGTTTTATATTGTTTTATGTAGTATTATATAGTCTTGTATAGTTTTATTAGTTTAATATAGTTCTACCTAGTTTTAATAGAATTTTATAGTTTTACACTGTTTTATTTAGCCCTATGTAGTTTGACATAGTTTTATTAGTTTTATATAATTTGACATAGTTTTATATGGTTCTATATAGTTTTATATAGTTTTCTATAGTATTATATAGTTTTATTAGTTTTATATATTTTTATATACTTTTATAGAGTTTTACATAGTTTTATATAGGTTTATTAGTTTTATATAGTTTTATATAGTGTTATATAGTTTTATATAGTTTTATTAGTTTTATATAGTTTTGTTAGTTTTATATATTTTTATATACTTTTATAGAGTTTTACATAGTTTTATATAGTTTTATAGAGTTTTATATAGTTTTATATAGTTTTATTAGTTTTATATAGTTCTATATAGTTTTATATAGTTTTATATAGTTTTATATAGTTCTATATAGATTTATATAGTTTTATACAGTTTCATATAGCTCTATAGTGTTTTATATAGGTTTATATAGTTTTGTTATTTTTATATAGTTTTATGTAGTTTTATACAGTTTCATATAGTTTTATATATTTTTATATAGTTTTATATAGTTTTATATAGTTTTATATAGTTTTATAGAGTTTTATTAGCTTCATATAGTTGTGTATAGTTTTATGTAGTTTTATATAGTTTTGTTAGTTTTATTTAGTTTTATATAGTTTTATATAGTTTTATTAGTTTTATAAAGTTTTGTTAGTTTTATATAGTTTTATTAGTTTTATATAGTTTTGTTATTTTTATATAGTTTTATATAGTTTTATATAGTTTTAAATAGTTTTAAATAGTTTTATATAGTGTTATATAGTTTTATACAGTTTTATATAGTTTTATATAGTTTTATATAGTATGATATAGTTTTACATAGCTTCATTATAGCTTTATATACTTTTATATAGTATTATACGGTTTTATATAGTTTTATATAGTTCTGCATAGTTTTATATAGCTTTATATAGCTTTATATAGTTTTATATAGTTTTATACAGTTTTATATACTTTAATATAGTTTTATATGGTTTTATTCAGTTTTATATAGTGTTATATAGTTTTATATAGTTTTATATAGTTTTATTATCGTTTTATAGTTTTATATAATTTTGTATAGTATTATATAGTCTTGTATAGTTTTATATAGTGTTATATAGTTTTATATAGTTTTATTAGTTTTATATCGTTTTATATCGTTTTATATAGTTTTATATAGTTTTATATAGTTTTGTTAGTTTTGTATAGTTTTATATAGTTTTATAGAGTTTTATATAGTTTTATATAGTTTTATAGAGTTTTATTAGCTTCATATAGTTTTGTATAGTTTTATGTAGTTTTATATAGTTTTGTTAGTTTTATTTAGTTTTATATAGTTTTATATAGTTTTATAGAGCTTTATATAGTTTTATATAGTTTTATTAGTTTTATAAAGTTCTGTTAGTTTTATATAGTTTTATTAGTTTTATATAGTTTTGTTATTTTTATATAGTTTTATATAGTTTTATATAGTTTTATATAGTTTTACATAGTTTAATATAGTTTTAAATAGTTTTATATAGTTTTATATAGTTTTATATAGTTTTGTATAGTTTTATATAGTTTTATATAGTTTTGTTAGTTTTAAATACTTTTATATAGTTTTATATCGTTTTATATAGTTTTATATAGTTTTATATAGTTTTATATAGTTTTATATAGTTTCATATAGCATTATATAGTTTCAGACAGTTTTATATAGTTTTATACAGTTTTATATAGTTTTATATAGAACTATATAGTTTTATATAGTTTTGTTAGTTTTATATAGCTTTATATGGTTTTACATAGTTTTATATAGTTCCATAGAGTTTTATATAGTTTTATATAGTTTTGTATAGTTTTGTATAGTTTTATATAGTTTTATATAGTTTTATATAGTTTTATATAGTTTTATATAGTTTAATATAGGTTTATATAGTTTTATAGAGTTCTATATAGATTTATATAGGTTTGTTAGTTTTATATAGTTTTGTATAGTTTTATATAGTTTTATATAGTTTAATATAGTTTCATATAGTTTTATATAGTTTTATATAGTTTTATACAGTTTTATATGGTTTTATATAGATTTATTAGTTTATTAGCTTTATTATAGTATTATATACTTTTTTGTAGTATTATACGGTTATATATAGTTTCATATAGTTCTACATAGTTTTATATGGCATTATATAGTTTTGTATAGTTTTATACAGTTTCATATAGTTTTGTATAGTTTTATACAGTTTTATATAGTTTTATATACTTTTCTAGTGTTTTATATAGTTTTATATAGTTTTGTTAATTTTATATAGTTTTATATAGTCTTATATAGTTTTATATAGGTTTAAATAGTTTTATATAGTTTTATAGAGTTTTATAGAGTTTTGTATAGTTTTATATAGTTTTATATAGTTTTATATAGTTTTATTAGTTTTATAGAGTTTTATATAGTTTTATATAGTTTTATATAGTTTTATATAGTTTTGTTAGTTTTATACAGTTTTATATAGTTTAATGTATTACTATATAGTTTTATATAGTTTTATTAGTTTTATATAGTTTTATATAGTTTTATATAGTTTTATATAGTTTTATATAGTTTTATATAGTTTTGTTAGTTTTATATAGTTTTATATAGTTTCATATAGTTTTCTATAGTTTTATATAGTTATATTAGTTTTATATAGTTTTGTATAGTTTTATATAGTTTTATATAGTTTTATATAGTTTTATATAGTTTTATTAGTTTTATATAGTTTTATTAGTGTTATCTAGTTTTGTATAGTTTTATATAGTTTTATATAGTTTTATATAGTTTTATATAGTTTTATTAGTTTTATATAGTTTTATATAGTTTTATAGAGTTCTATATAGTTTTATATAGTTTTGTTAGTTATACATAGTTTTATATAGTTTTATATAGTTTATATTTTTATACAGTTTTATATAGTTTTATATAGTTTTATATAGCTTTGTTAGTTTTATATAGTTTTATATAGATTAATATAGTACTATATAGTTTTATATAGTTTTATTAGTTTTATGTAGTTTTATATAGTTTTATATAGTTTTATTAGTTTTATATAGTTTTATATAGTTTTATAGAGTTCTATATAGTTTTATATAGTTTTGTTAGTTATACATAGTTTTATATAGTTTTATATAGTTTATATAGTTTTATACAGTTTTATATAGTTTTATATAGTTTTATATAGTTTTATATAGTTTTGTTAGTTTTATATAGTTTCATATAGTTTAATATAGTACTATATAGTTTTATATAGTTTTATTAGTTTTATATAGTTTTATATAGTTTTATATAGTTTTATATAGTTTTATATAGTTGTATATAGTTTTATACAGTTTTATATAGTTTTATTAGTTTTATATAGTTTTATATAGTTTTATATACTTTTCTTAGTTTTATATAGTTTTATTGTAGTTTTATATAGTTTTATATAGTTCAATAGAGTTTTATATAGTTTTATATGCTTTTATATGGTTTTATATAGTTTTCTATAGTTTTATAAATTTTTATTAGTTTTGTATAGTTCTATATAGTTTTATATAGTTGTATATAGTATTATGTAGTTTTACATAGATTTATTAGCTTTATATAGTTTTATATAGTTTTATATATTACTATATAATTATATAGTTTTATTAGTTTTATATAGTTTTATATGCTTTTATATGGTTTTATGTAGTTTTATATAGTTTTATATAGTACTATATAGTTTTGAATAGTTTTATATAGTTTTATATAGTACTATATAGTTTTGTTAATTTATATAGTTTTATATAGTCTTGTTAGTTTTGTATAGTTTTATATAATTTTATATAGTTTTATATAGTTTTGTTGGTTTTATATAGTTTTATTAGTTTTATATAGTTTTATATAGTTTTATAGCGTTCTATATAGTTTTATATAGTTTTGTTAGTTATACATAGTTTTATATAGTTTTATATAGTTTATACAGTTTTATACTGTTTTATATAGTTTCATATAGTTTTATATAGTTTTATACAGTTTTATATAGTTTTATATAGTTTTGTTAGTTGTATATAGTTTTATATAGTT
Organism: Nomia melanderi; assembly: GCF_051020985.1. Classification (NCBI taxonomy): domain Eukaryota; kingdom Metazoa; phylum Arthropoda; class Insecta; order Hymenoptera; family Halictidae; genus Nomia; species Nomia melanderi. Next base: position 104 of record NW_027475419.1, on the reverse strand, counting down.
TTGAATAGTTTTATATAGTGTTATAGAGGTTTATATAGTTTTATATAGTTTTATATAGTTTTGTATAGTCTTATATAGTTTTATACAGTTTTGTATAGTTTTAT
>NW_027475418.1:0-53112 GCF_051020985.1 Nomia melanderi | reverse complement strand
TAGTTTAATATAGTTTTATATAGTTTTATATAGTGTTATATAGTTTTATATAGTTTTATTAGTTTTATATCGTTTTATATAGTTTCATATAGTTTTATATAGTTTTATATAGCTTTATGTAGTTTTATTAGTTTTATATAATTTTATGTAATTTTATATAGTTTTAAATAGTTTTATATAGTTTTATACAGCTTTATACAGTTTTGTATAGTTTTATATAGTTTTATATGGTTTTACGTAGATTTACATAGTTCAATAGAGTTTTATATAGTTTTATATAGTTTTGTTAGTTTTATATAGTTTTATATAGTTTTATATAGTTTTATATAGTTTTATATAGTTTTGTTAGTTTTGTATAGTTTTATATAGTTTTATATAGTTTTATACAGTTTCAGACAGTTTTATATAGTTTTATATAGTTTTGTATAGTATTATATAGTCTTGTATAGTTTTATATAGTTTTGTATAGTTTTATATAGTTTTATATGGTTTTACGTAGTTTTATATAGTTCTATAGAGTTTTATATAGGTTTATATAGTTTTATATAGTTTTATATAGTTTTATATAGTTTTATATAGTTTTATATAGTTTCACATAGTTTTATATAGTTCTGTTAGTTTTATATAGTTTAATAGAGTTTTATATAGTTTTACATACTTTTGTTAGTTTTATATAGTTTTATATAGTTTTATATAGTTTCACATAGTTTTATATAGTTCTGTTAGTTTTATATAGTTTAATATAGTTTTATATAGTTTTATATAGTGTTATATAGTTTTATATAGTTTTATTAGTTTTATATCGTTTTATATAGTTTCATATAGTTTTATATAGTTTTATGTAGCTTTATGTAGTTTTATTAGTTTTATATAATTTTATATAATTTTATTTGGTTTTAAATAGTTTTATATAGTTTTATACAGCTTTATACAGTTTTGTATAGTTTTATATAGTTTTATATGGTTTTACGTAGATTTATATAGTTCTATAGGGTTTTATATAGTTTTATATAGTTTTGTTAGATTTATATAGTTTTATATAGTTTTATATAGTTTTATATAGTTTTATATAGTTTTGTTAGTTTTGTATAGTTTTATATAGTTTTATATAGTTTTATATAGTTTTATACAGTTTCAGACAGTTTTATATAGTTTTATATAGTTTTGTATAGTATTACATAGTCTTGTATAGTTTTATATAGTTTTGTATAGTTTTATATAGTTTTATATTGTTTTATATAGTTTTATATAGTTTTATATAGTACTATATAGTTTTATATAGTTTTATTAGTTTTATATTGTTTTATATAGTTTTATATAGTTTTGTTAGTTTTGTATAGTCTAATATAGTTTTATATAGTTTTGTTAGTTTTGTATAGTTTTATATAGTTTTATGTAGTTTTACATAGTTTTATTAGCTTTATATGGTTTTATATAGTTTTGTCAGTTTTATATAGTTTTATATAGTTTTCTAGAGTTTTATATAGTTTTATATAGATTTGATAGTTTTATATAGTTTTATATAGTTTTATATAGTTTTATATAGTTTTATATAGTTTTATATAGTTTTATGCAGTTTTATATAGTTTTATAGAGTTTTATATAGTTTTATTTAGTTTTGTTAGCTTTATATCGTCTTATATAGTTTTATATAATTTTATCTGGTTTAATATAGTTTTGTTAGTTTTATATAGTTTTATATAGTTTTATATAGTATTATATATTTTTATATAGTTTTATTAGTTTTATATAGTTTTATATTGTTTTATATATTTTTGTCAGTTTTATATCGTTTTATATAGTTGTATATAGTTTCTTATAGTTTTATATAGTTTTGTAGTGTTTTATATAGTTTTATATAGTGTCATATAGTTTTATATAGTTTTATTAGTTTTATATAGTTTTATATAGTTTTGTAGAGTTTTATATAGTTTTATATAGTTTTATATAATTTCACATAGTTTTATATTGTTTTATTAGTTTTGTATAGTTCTATATAGTTTTATATTGTTTTATATAGTTTGTATATAGTGTTATATAATTTTATATAGTTATACCAGTTTTATATCGTTTTATATAGTTTTATATAGTTTTATATAGTTTTATATAGTTTTGATAGTTTTATATAGTTTTATATAATTTTATTTAGTTTTAAATAGTTTTATATAGTTTTATATAGCTTTATATAGTTTTATAGAGTTTTATATAGTTTTATATAGTTTTATATAGTTTTATGCAGTTTTATATAGTTTTATAGAGTTTTATATAGTTTTATATAGTTTTGTTAGCTTTATATCGTCTCATATAGTTTTATATAATTTTATCTAGTTTTATATAGTTTTGTTAGTTTTATATAGTTTTATATAGTTTTATATAGTATTATATATTTTTATATAGTCTTATTAGTTTTATATAGTTTTATATAGTTTTATATAGTTTTAAATAGTACTATATAGTTTTATATAGTTTTATTAGTTTTATTAGTTTTATATATTTGTAAATGGTTTTACATAGTTTTATATAGTTCTATAGAGTTTTATATAGGTTTATATAGTTTTGTTAGTTTTATATAGTTTTTATATAGTTTTATATAGTTCTGTAGAGTTTTATATAGTTTTGTATAGTTTTGTCAGTTTTATATAGTTTTACATAGTTTTATATAGTTTTGTTAGTTTTGTATAGTTTTATATAGTTTTATATAGTTTTATACAGTTTCAGACAGTTTTATATAGTTTTATATAGTTTTGTATAGTATTATATAGTCTTGTATAGTTTTATATAGTTTTATATTGTTTTATATAGTTTTATATAGTTTTATATAGTACTATATAGTTTTATATAGTTTTATTAGTTTTATATTGTTTTATATAGTTTTATATAGTTTTGTTAGTTTTGTATAGTCTAATATAGTTTTTATATAGTTTTGTTAGTTTTGTATAGTTTTATATAGTTTTATGTAGTTTTACATAGTTTTATTAGCTTTATATGGTTTTATATAGTTTTGTCAGTTTTATATAGTTTTATATAGTTTTCTAGAGTTTTATATAGTTTTATATAGATTTGATAGTTTTATATAGTTTTATATAGTTTTATATAGTTTTATATAGTTTTATATAGTTTTATATAGTTTTATGCAGTTTTATATAGTTTTATAGAGTTTTATATAGTTTTATTTAGTTTTGTTAGCTTTATATCGTCTTATATAGTTTTATATAATTTTATCTGGTTTAATATAGTTTTGTTAGTTTTATATAGTTTTATATAGTTTTATATAGTATTATATATTTTTATATAGTTTTATTAGTTTTATATAGTTTTATATTGTTTTATATATTTTTGTCAGTTTTATATCGTTTTATATAGTTGTATATAGTTTCTTATAGTTTTATATAGTTTTGTAGTGTTTTATATAGTTTTATATAGTGTCATATAGTTTTATATAGTTTTATTAGTTTTATATAGTTTTATATAGTTTTGTAGAGTTTTATATAGTTTTATATAGTTTTATATAATTTCACATAGTTTTATATTGTTTTATTAGTTTTGTATAGTTCTATATAGTTTTATATAGTTTTATATAGTTTGTATATAGTGTTATATAATTTTATATAGTTATACCAGTTTTATATCGTTTTATATAGTTTTATATAGTTTTATATAGTTTTATATAGTTTTGATAGTTTTATATAGTTTTATATAATTTTATTTAGTTTTAAATAGTTTTATATAGTTTTATATAGCTTTATATAGTTTTATATAGTTTTATATAGTTTTATATAGTTTTATATAGTTTTATGCAGTTTTATATAGTTTTATAGAGTTTTATATAGTTTTATATAGTTTTGTTAGCTTTATATCGTCTCATATAGTTTTATATAATTTTATCTAGTTTTATATAGTTTTGTTAGTTTTATATAGTTTTATATAGTTTTATATAGTATTATATATTTTTATATAGTCTTATTAGTTTTATATAGTTTTATATAGTTTTATATAGTTTTAAATAGTACTATATAGTTTTATATAGTTTTATTAGTTGTATTAGTTTTATATATTTGTAAATGGTTTTACATAGTTTTATATAGTTCTATAGAGTTTTATATAGGTTTATATAGTTTTGTTAGTTTTATATAGTTTTATATAGTTTTATATAGTTCTGTAGAGTTTTATATAGTTTTGTATAGTTTTGTCAGTTTTATATAGTTTTACATAGTTTTATATAGTTTTGTTAGTTTTGTATAGTTTTATATAGTTTTATATAGTTTTATACAGTTTCAGACAGTTTTATATAGTTTTATATAGTTTTGTATAGAATTATATAGTCTTGTATAGTTTTATATAGTTTTGTATAGTTTTATATAGTTTTATATGGTTTTACGTAGTTTTATATAGTTCTATAGAGTTTTATATAGGTTTATATAGTTTTATATAGTTTTATATAGTTTTATATAGTTTTATATAGTTTTATATAGTTTCACATAGTTTTATATAGTTCTGTTAGTTTTATATAGTTTAATATAGTTTTATATAGTTTTATATAGTTTTATATAGTGTTATATAGTTTTATATAGTTTTATTAGTTTTATATCGTTTTATATAGTTTCACATAGTTTTATATAGTTCTGTTAGTTTTATATAGTTTAATAGAGTTTTATATAGTTTTACATACTTTTGTTAGTTTTATATAGTTTTATATAGTTTTATATAGTTTTATATAGTTTTATATAGTTTTATATAGTTTTATATAGTTTTATATAGTTTTATATAGTTTTATATAGTTCTATAGAGTTTTATATGGGTTTACATAGTTTTGTTAGTTTTATATAGTTTTATATATTTTTATATAGTTTTATATAGTTTTATATAGATTTATATTGTTTTATATATTTTTATATAGTTTTATATAGTTTTATATAGTTTTGTACAGTTTTATATAGTTTTATATAGTTCCTATATAGTTTTGTATAGTTTTGTTACATTTATATAGTTTTGTATTGTTTTATATAGTTTTATATACTTTTATAGAGTTTTACACTGTTTTATATAGGTTTATTAGTTTTATATAGTTTTATATACTTTTATATAGTTTTATATAGTTTCACATAGTTTTATATAGTTCTGTTAGTTTTATATAGTTTAATATAGTTTTATATAGTTTTATATAGTGTTATATAGTTTTATATAGTTTTATTAGTTTTATATCGTTTTATATAGTTTCATATAGTTTTATATAGTTTTATATAGCTTTATGTAGTTTTATTAGTTTTATATAATTTTATATAATTTTCTTTAGTTTTAAATAGTTTTATATAGTTTTATACAGCTTTATACAGTTTTGTATAGTTTTATATAGTTTTATATGGTTTTACGTAGATTTATATAGTTCTATAGGGTTTTATATAGTTTTATATAGTTTTGTTAGTTTTATATAGTTTTATATAGTTTTATATAGTTTTATATAGTTTATATAGTTTTATATAGTTTTGTTAGTTTTGTATAGTTTCATATAGTTTTATATAGTTTTATACAGTTTCAGACAGTTTTATATAGTTTTATATAGTTTTGTATAGTATTATATAGTCTTGTATAGTTTTATATAGTTTTGTATAGTTTTAAATAGTTTTATATGGTTTTACGTAGTTTTATATAGTTCTATAGAGTTTTATATAGGTTTACATAGTTTTTTTAGTTTTATATAGATTTATATAGTTTTATATAGTTTTATATAGTTTTATATAGTTTTATATAGTTTTATATAGTTTTATATAGTTTCACATAGTTTTATATAATTCTGTTAGTTTTATATAGTTTAATAGAGTTTTATATAGTTTTACATACTTTTGTTAGTTTTATATAGTTTTATATAGTTTTATATAGTTTTATATAGTTTCACATAGTTTTATATAGTTCTGTTAGTTTTATATAGTTTAATATAGTTTTATATAGTTTTATATAGTGTTATATAGTTTATATAGTTTTATAAGTTTTATATCGTTTTATATAGTTTCACATAGTTTTATATAGTTCTGTTAGTTTTATATAGTTTAATAGAGTATTATATAGTTTTACATACTTTTGTTAGTTTTATATACTTTTATATAGTTTTATATAGTTTCACATAGTTTTATATAGTTTTATTAGTTTTGTATAGTTCTATATAGTTTTATATAGTATATACTAGTTTGTATAGTGTTATATAGTTTTATATAGTTTTATTATATTTTTATATAGTTATACCTAGTTTTTATATCGTTTTATATAGTTTTATATAGTTTTATATAGTTTTATATAGTATTATATAGTCTTATATAGTTTTATTAGTTTTATATAGTTTTATATAGTTTTATATAATTATATTAGCGTTTTATAGTTTTATATAGTTTTGTATAGTATTATATAGTCTTGTATAGTTTTATATAGTTTTGTATAGTTTTGTATAGTTTTATATAGTTTCATATAGTTTTATACATCTTTATATAGTTTTATTTAGTTTTATATAGTTTTATATAGTTTCATACAGTTTTAAATAGTTTTATATAGCTTTATATAGTTTTATATAGTTTTATATAGCTTTATATAGTTTTGTACAGTTTTATATAGTTTTATATAGTTTTACATAGTTTTATTATCTTTATACAGTTTTATTTTGCCCTATGCAGTTTGACATAGTTTTATTTGTTTTATACACTTTGACATAGTTTTATATAGTTCTACATAGTTTTATATAGTTTTATATAGTATTATATAATTTTATTAGCGTTTTATAGTTTTATATAGTTTTGTATAGTATTATATAGTCTTGTATAGTTTTATAAAGTTTTGTATAGCTTTATATAGTTTTGTACAGTTTTATATAGTTTTATATAGTTTTACATAGTTTTATATAGTGTTATATAGTTTTATATAGTTTTATTAGTTTTATATCGTTTTACATAGTTTCACATAGTTTTATATAGTTCTGTTAGTTTTATATAGTTTAATAGAGTTTTATATAGTTTTACATACTTTTGTTAGTTTTATATAGTCTTATATAGTTTTATATAGTTTTATATAGTTCTATAGAGTTTTATATAGGTTTATATTGTTTTGTTAGTTTTATATAGTTTTATATAGTTTTATATAGTTTTATATAGTTTTATATAGTTTTATATAGTTTTATATAGTTTTATATAGTTTTATATAGTTTTATATAGTTTTGTACAGTTTTATATAGTTTTATATAGTTCCTATATAGTTTTGTATAATTTTGTTACATTTATATAGTTTTGTATTGTTTTATATAGTTTTATATACTTTTATAGAGTTTTACACTGTTTTATATAGGTTTATTAGTTTTATATAGTTTTATATACTTTTATATAGTTTTATATAGTTTCACATAGTTTTATATAGTTCTGTTAGTTTTATATAGTTTAATATAGTTTTATATAGTTTTATATAGTGTTATATAGTTTTATATAGTTTTATTAGTTTTATATCGTTTTATATAGTTTCATATAGTTTTATATGGTTTTATATAGCTTTATGTAGTTTTATTAGTTTTATATAATTTTATATAATTTTATTTAGTTTTAAATAGTTTTATATAGTTTTATACAGCTTTATACAGTTTTGTATAGTTTTATATAGTTTTATATGGTTTTACGTAGATTTATATAGTTCTATAGAGTTTTATATAGTTTTTATATAGTTTTGTTAGTTTTATATAGTTTTATATAGTTTTATATTGTTTTATATATTTTTATATAGTTTTATATAGTTTTATATAGTTTTATATAGTTTTATATAGTTTCACATAGTTTTATATCGTTTTATTAGTTTTGTATAGTTCTATATAATTTTATATAGTTTTATATAGTTTGTATATAGTGTTATATAGTTTTATACAGTTTTATATAATTTTATTAGCGTTTTATAGTTTTATATAGTTTTGTATAGTATTATATAGTCTTGTATAGTTTTATATAGTTTTATATAGTTTTATATAGTTTTATATAGTTTTATATAGTTTTATATAGTACTATATAATTTTATATAGTTTTGTTAGTTTTATATGGTTTATATGGTTTTACATAGTTTTATATAGTTCTATAGAGTTTTACATAGTTTTATATAGTTTTGATAGTTTTATATAGTTTTATATAGTTTTTTATAGTTTTATATAGTTTCATACAGTTTTATATAGTTTTATATAGTTGTATGTAGTTTTATATAGTTTTATATAGTTTTATATAGTTTTATACACTTTTATATAGTTTTATATAGTTTTTTATAGTTTTATATAGTTTTATATAGTTTTATATAGTTTTATATAGTTTTATATAGTTTTATATAGTTTTATATAGTTTCACATAGTTTTATATAATTCTGTTAGTTTTATATAGTTTAATAGAGTTTTATATAGTTTTACATACTTTTGTTAGTTTTATATAGTTTTATATAGTTTTATATAGTTTTATATAGTTTCACATAGTTTTATATAGTTCTGTTAGTTTTATATAGTTTAATATAGTTTTATATAGTTTTATATAGTGTTATATAGTTTTATATAGTTTTATAAGTTTTATATCGTTTTATATAGTTTCACATAGTTTTATATAGTTCTGTTAGTTTTATATAGTTTAATAGAGTTTTATATAGTTTTACATACTTTTGTTAGTTTTATATACTTTTATATAGTTTTATATAGTTTCACATAGTTTTATATAGTTTTATTAGTTTTGTATAGTTCTATATAGTTTTATATAGTTTTATATAGTTTGTATATAATGTTATATAGTTTTATATAGTTATACCAGTTTTATATCGTTTTATATAGTTTTATATAGTTTTATATAGTTTTATATAGTATTATATAGTCTTATATAGTTTTATTAGTTTTATATAGTTTTATATAGTTTTATATAATTATATTAGCGTTTTATAGTTTTATATAGTTTTGTATAGTATTATATAGTCTTGTATAGTTTTATATAGTTTTGTATAGTTTTGTATAGTTTTATATAGTTTCATATAGTTTTATACATCTTTATATAGTTTTATTTAGTTTTATATAGTTTTATATAGTTTCATACAGTTTTAAATAGTTTTATATAGCTTTATATAGTTTTATATAGTTTTATATAGCTTTATATAGTTTTGTACAGTTTTATATAGTTTTATATAGTTTTACATAGTTTTATTATCTTTATACAGTTTTATTTTGCCCTATGCAGTTTGACATAGTTTTATTTGTTTTATACACTTTGACATAGTTTTATATAGTTCTACATAGTTTTATATAGTTTTATATAGTATTATATAATTTTATTAGCGTTTTATAGTTTTATATAGTTTTGTATAGTATTATATAGTCTTGTATAGTTTTATAAAGTTTTGTATAGTTTTTACATAGTTTTATATAGTTCTATAGAGTTTTGAATAGCTTTATATAGTTTTGTACAGTTTTATATAGTTTTATATAGTTTTACATAGTTTTATATAGTGTTATATAGTTTTATATAGTTTTATTAGTTTTATATCGTTTTACATAGTTTCACATAGTTTTTATATAGTTCTGTTAGTTTTATATAGTTTAATAGAGTTTTATATAGTTTTACATACTTTTGTTAGTTTTATATAGTCTTATATAGTTTTATATAGTTTTATATAGTTCTATAGAGTTTTATATAGGTTTATATTGTTTTGTTAGTTTTTATATAGTTTTATATAGTTTTATATAGTTTTATATAGTTTTATATAGTTTTATATAGTTTTATATAGTTTTATATAGTTTTATATAGTTTTATATAGTTTTTGTACAGTTTTATATAGTTTTATATAGTTCCTATATAGTTTTGTATAATTTTGTTACATTTATATAGTTTTGTATTGTTTTATATAGTTTTATATACTTTTATAGAGTTTTACACTGTTTTATATAGGTTTATTAGTTTTATATAGTTTTATATACTTTTATATAGTTTTATATAGTTTCACATAGTTTTATATAGTTCTGTTAGTTTTATATAGTTTAATATAGTTTTATATAGTTTTATATAGTGTTATATAGTTTTATATAGTTTTATTAGTTTTATATCGTTTTATATAGTTTCATATAGTTTTATATGGTTTTATATAGCTTTATGTAGTTTTATTAGTTTTATATAATTTTATATAATTTTATTTAGTTTTAAATAGTTTTATATAGTTTTATACAGCTTTATACAGTTTTGTATAGTTTTATATAGAGTTTTATATGGTTTTACGTAGATTTATATAGTTCTATAGAGTTTTATATAGTTTTATATAGTTTTGTTAGTTTTATATAGTTTTATATAGTTTTATATTGTTTTATATATTTTTATATAGTTTTATATAGTTTTATATAGTTTTATATAGTTTTATATAGTTTCACATAGTTTTATATCGTTTTATTAGTTTTGTATAGTTCTATATAATTTTATATAGTTTTATATAGTTTGTATATAGTGTTATATAGTTTTATATACGTTTTACATAATTTTATTAGCGTTTTATAGTTTTATATAGTTTTGTATAGTATTATATAGTCTTGTATAGTTTTATATAGTTTTATATAGTTTTATATAGTTTTATATAGTTTTATATAGTTTTATATAGTACTATATAATTTTATATAGTTTTGTTAGTTTTATATGGTTTATATCGTTTTACATAGTTTTATATAGTTCTATAGAGTTTTACATAGTTTTATATAGTTTTGATAGTTTTATATAGTTTTATATAGTTTTTTATAGTTTTATATAGTTTCATACAGTTTTATATAGTTTTATATAGTTGTATGTAGTTTTATATAGTTTTATATAGTTTTATATAGTTTTATACACTTTTATATAGTTTTATATAGTTTTTTATAGTTTTATATAGTTTTATATAGTTTTATATAGTTTTATATAGTTTTATATAGTCTTATATAGTTGTATATAGTTTTATTCAGTTTTATATAGTTTTATATAGTTTTGTAGAGTTTTATATAGTTTTATACAGTGTCATATAGTTTTAAATAGTTTTATTAGTTTTATATAGTTTTATATAGTTTTTATAGAGTATTATATAGTTTTATATACTTTTGTCAGTTTTATATCGTTTTATATAGTTTTATATAGTTTTATATAGTTTTATATTGTTTTATATAGTTTTATGCAGTTTTATATAGTTTTTATATAGTTTTACATAGTTTTATATAGTTTTGTTAGTTTTGTATAGTTCTATATAGTTTTATATAGTTTTATATAGTTTTATATAGTTTGTATATAGTGTTATATAGTTTTATATAGTTTATACCAGTTTTAAATAGTTTTATATAGTTTTATATAGCTTTATATAGTTTTATAGAGTTTTATATAGTTTTATATAGTTTTATATAGTTTTATGCAGTTTTATATAGTTTTATATAGTTTTACATAGTTTTATATAGTTTTGTTAGTTTTGTATAGTTTTATATAGTTTTGTATAGTTTTATATAGTTTTATATGGTTTTACATAGTTTTATATAGTTTTATATAGTTTTTAGAGTTTTATATAGTTTTAGATAGTTTTATATAGTTTTATATAGTACTATATAGTCTTATATAGTTTTATTAGTTTTATATAGTTTTATTAGTTTTATATAGTTTTATATAGTTTTATATAATTATATTAGCGTTTTATAGTTTTATATAGTTTTGTATAGTATTATATAGTCTTGTATAGTTTTATATGGTTTTGTATAGTTTTGTATAGTTTTATATAGTTTCATATAGTTTTATACAGTTTTATATAGTTTTATTTAGTTTTATATAGTTTTATATAGTTTCATACAGTTTTAAATAGTTTTATATAGCTTTATATAGTTTTATATAGTTTTATATAGCTTTATACAGTTTTGTACAGTTTTATATAGTTTTATATAATTTTATATAGTTTTATGTAGTTTTAAATAGTTTTGTTAGTTTTATATAGTTTTATATAGTTTTATACAGTGTTATATAGTTTTATATAGTTTTATTAGTTTTATATCGTTTGATATAGTTTTATATAGTTTTATATAGTTTTGTTAGTTTTGTATAGTTTCATATGGTGTTATATATAGTTTTATATAGCTTTATTAGTTTTATATCGTTTTATATAGTTTTATATAGTTTTATATAGTTTTGTTAGTTTTATATAGTTATATATAGTATTATAGAGTTTTATATCGTTTTCTGTAGTTTTATATAGTTTTATATAGTTTTATATAGTTTTATATAGTTTTGTTAGTTTTATATAGTTTTATATAGTTTTATACAGTTTTGTATAGTATTATATGGTCTTGTATAGTATTATATAGTTTTATAGAGTTTTATATAGTTTTATATAGTTTTGTTAGTTTTATATAGTTCTATAGACTTTTATATAGGTTTACATAGTTTTATATAGTTTTATATAGTTTTATATAGTTTCATATACTTTTACATAGTTTTATGTAGTTTATATAGTTTTATACAGTTTCAGACAGTTTTATATAGTTTTATATAGTTTCATATAGTTTTATATAGTTTTTATATAGTTTTTTACAGTTTTATAGTTTTATATAGTTTTGTATAGTATTATATGGTCTTGTATAGTTTTATATAGTGTTATATAGTTTTGTATAATTTTATATAGTTTTATATAGTTTATATAGTTTTATACAGTTTCAGACAGTTTTATATAGTTTTATATAGTTTTACATAGTTTTATATCGTTTTATATAGTTTTATATAGTTTTGTATAGTTTTATATAGTTTTATATAGTTTTATATAGTTTTATATAATTTTATGTAGTTTTATATAGTTTTATATAGTTTTATATAGTTTTATATAGTTTTATATAGTTTTGTTACTTTATATAGTTTTATATAGTTTTATATAGTTTTATAGAGTTTTATATAGTTTTATATAGTTTTATAGAGTTTTAGATAGTACTATATAGTTTTATATAGTATCATATAGTACTATATAGTTTTATATAGTTTTATACCGTTTTATAGAGTTTTATATAGTTTTGTTAGTTTCATATAGTTTTAAATAGATTTTTATAGTTTTGTTAGTTTTATATAGTTTTAAATAGTTTTATATAGTTTTATATAGTTTTATATAGTTTCATATACTATTATATAGTTTTACATAGTTTTATTAGCTTTATATAGTTTTATATAGTTTTATATAGTTTTATATAGTTTTAAATAGTATTATACTGTTTTATACAGTTTTATATAGTTCTACATAGTTTTATATAGCTTTATATAGTTTTATATATTTTTATATATAGTTTTATACAGTGTTATATAGTTCTATATGGTTTTATATAGTTTTATACAGTTTTATATAGTTTTGTTAGTTTTATATAGTTATATATAGTATTATAGAGTTTTATATCGTTTTCTGTAGTTTTATATAGTTTTATATAGTTTTATATAGTTTTATATAGTTTTGTTAGTTTTATATAGTTTTATATAGTTTTATACAGTTTTGTATAGTATTATATGGTCTTGTATAGTATTATATAGTTTTTATAGAGTTTTATATAGTTTTATATAGTTTTGTTAGTTTTATATAGTTCTATAGACTTTTATATAGGTTTACATAGTTTTATATAGTTTTATATAGTTTTATATAGTTTCATATACTTTTACATAGTTTTATGTAGTTTATATAGTTTTATACAGTTTCAGACAGTTTTATATAGTTTTATATAGTTTCATATAGTTTTATATAGTTTTATATAGTTTTTTTACAGTTTTATAGTTTTATATAGTTTTGTATAGTATTATATGGTCTTGTATAGTTTTATATAGTGTTATATAGTTTTGTATAATTTTATATAGTTTTATATAGTTTATATAGTTTTATACAGTTTCAGACAGTTTTATATAGTTTTATATAGTTTTACATAGTTTTATATCGTTTTATATAGTTTTATATAGTTTTGTATAGTTTTATATAGTTTTATATAGTTTTATATAGTTTTATATAGTTTTATATAATTTTATGTAGTTTTATATAGTTTTATATAGTTTTATATAGTTTTATATAGTTTTGTTACTTTATATAGTTTTATATAGTTTTATATAGTTTTATAGAGTTTTATATAGTTTTATATAGTTTTATAGAGTTTTAGATAGTACTATATAGTTTTATATAGTATCATATAGTACTATATAGTTTTATATAGTTTTATACCGTTTTATAGAGTTTTATATAGTTTTGTTAGTTTCATATAGTTTTAAATAGATTTTTATAGTTTTGTTAGTTTTATATAGTTTTAAATAGTTTTATATAGTTTTATATAGTTTTATATAGTTTCATATACTATTATATAGTTTTACATAGTTTTATTAGCTTTATATAGTTTTATATAGTTTTATATAGTTTTATATAGTTTTATATAGTTTTAAATAGTATTATACTGTTTTATACAGTTTTATATAGTTCTATAATTTTATATAGTTTTATATAGTTTTATATAGTTTTATATAGTTTTATATAGTTTTATATAGTTTTATATAGTTTTATATAGTTTTATATAGTTTTATATAGTTTTATATAGTTTTATATAGTTTTATATAGTATTATATTGTTTTATATACTTTTGTATAGTTTTATATAGTTTTATATAGTTTATATAGTTTTATACAGTTTCAGACAGTTTTATATAGTTTTATATAGTTTTATATAGTTTTATTAGTTTTTATATAGTTTTATATAGTTTTAAATAGTTTTATATAGTTTTGTTAGTTTTGTATAGTTTTATTTAGTTTTATATAGCTTTATATAGTTTTACATAGTTTTATAGACTTTTATATAGTTTTATATAGTTTTACATAGTTTTATATAGTTTTATTAGTTTTATATAGTTTTATATAGTTTTATATAGTTTTATATAGTTTTATATAGTTTCATATAGTTTTATATAGTTTTAAATAGTTTTATATGGTTTTATATAGTTTTATATAGTTTTATATAGTTTTATATAGTTTTGTTAGTTTTGTATAGTTTTATATAGTTTTAAGTATTTTTATATAGTTTTATATAGTTTTGTTACTTTTATATAGTTTTATATAGTTTTATAGAGTTTTTATATAGTTTTATATAGTTTTATAGAGTTTTTATATAGTTTTATTAGTTTTGTATAGTTTTATATAGTTTTATATAGTTTTATCTAGTTTTACATAGTTTTATATAGTTTTATATAGTTTTATATAGTTCTATAGAGTTTTATATATGTTTATATAGTTTTGGTAGTTTTATATAGTTTTATATAGTTTTAAATAGTTTTATATAGTTTTGTTAGTTTTATATAGTTTTCTATAGTTCTATAGAGTTTTATACATTTTCATATGGTTTTATGTAGTTTTATACAGTTTTATATAGTTTTATAGAGTTGTATATAGTTTTATATAGTACTATACAGTTTTATATAATTTTATTAGTTTTATATAATTTAGTACAGTTTTATATAATTTTATATAGTTTTGTGTAGTTTTGTGTAGTTTTATATAGCTTCATATAGTACTATATAGTTTTATATAGTTTTATTCGTTTTATATAGATTTATACAGATTTTTATGGTTCTATATAGTTTTACATAGTTTTACATAGTTTTATATAGTTTTATTAGTTTTTGTATAGTTTTATATGGTTTTATATAGTTTTATATAGTTTTACATAGTTTTATATAGTTTTATTAGTTTTATTAGTTTTATTATAGCTTTATATAGTTTTATATAGTATTAAACATCTTTATATAGTTATATATAGTTCTCCATAGTTTTATACAGTTTTATATAGTCTTATATAGTTTTATATAATTTTATATAGTTTTATATTGTTTTATATAGTTTTATATAGTTTTATATAGTTTATATAGTTTTATACAGTTTCAGACAGTTTTATATTGTTTTATATAGTTTTATATAGTTTTATTAGTTTTATATAGTTTTATATAGTTTTATATAGTTTTTATATAGTTTTATATAGTTTTATATAGTTTTATATAGTTTTATATAGTTTTATATAGTTTTATATAGTTTTATATACTTTTAAATAGTATTATATGGTTTTATATAGTTTTATATAGTTTTATATAGTTTGTATAGTTTTATATGGTTGTCGTGTACCTTGTTTTCCACCGACTATGTTCGGTAGTTAAACTAGTACGTCGCACGCCGAGTTAACTTTGTGCGAATTTTTAGGTTTGTGAAGTGGACTGTATTTACTTGTGAAAATCAGTGTAGTGACTCGAAATATGTTCGATGTTCTCTATTTGTTTGTTTGACTATTTGTTTCCAACTATGATTCTCGACTCGCTATTCTCGACTCGTTATTCTCGACTCACTGGGCCTCCCAGAATCGTCTTCGACGACACCTCCGCAATGTCGTCTTCACGGGGGTGAAGACGTTCTGGTTGGCCCTTTTCGATCTGAAAATGGTTGTGGAAGGGAGACACAATCCCTTCCCTTCTAGTCTTCCTAGTTGCTAAAGTTAATAACTAATTCGTCCCGTTTGCAATCGCCGACCGTGGCAGGTAAAAAGCAAGAAACGCTTGGCCTTAGAAACACATGCTAACGGACGGGCAAGAGAGTTAAAAATACTGGTGACTGGACACCAGATGTAAACAATAGGCAAAGAAAATCTACAGCAATAATCGCGGGCCTTATGGGTTCAGGGATTTATGGCTGCCACGGTCCCTTCTCGTAATACCGTAAAGACGATTGCAAGTTGTGAACGGGACGAAGGCTCCTATTATTTCGAAAAAAACTACCAAATGTACAATAAGCCGTAGCAAACATAAAAGGTGTATACAAACTAAAAAGTACGATGGTTCTAAGGGGTCGGAGGAAACGTTAAGGCTGTAAGTGGCCTTAACAATGGTTTTATATAGTTTTATATAGTTTTATATAGTTTTATATAGTTTTATATCGTTTTATATAGTTTTGTACAGTTACAGACAGTTTCATATAGTTTTATATAGTTTTATATAGTTTTATATAGTTTTATATAGTTTTATATAGTTTTATATAGTTTTACATAGTTTTATATAGTTTTGTTAGTTTTATATAGTTTTATATGGTTTTAAATAGTTTTATATAGTTTTGTTAGTTTTATA
Organism: Nomia melanderi; assembly: GCF_051020985.1. NCBI lineage: Eukaryota > Metazoa > Arthropoda > Insecta > Hymenoptera > Halictidae > Nomia > Nomia melanderi. Next base: position 35,984 of record NW_027475418.1, on the reverse strand, counting down.
TAGTTTTCTATAGTTCTATAGAGTTTTATATAGTTTTTGTATGGTTTTATGTAGTTTTATATAGTTTTATATAGTTTTATATAGTAATATATAGTCTTACATAGTTTTATTAGCTTTATATAGTTTTATATAGTTTTATATAGTTTTACACAGTTTTATATAGTTTTGTTAGGTTTATATAGTTTTATATAGTTTTATAGAGTTTTATATACTTTTATGTAGTTTTATATAGTGTTATTAGTTTTATACAGTTTTATATAGTTTTATATAGTTTTATAGAGTTTTATATAGTTTTATATAGTTTTATATAGTTTTGTTAGTTTTGTATAGTTTTATTTAGTTCTATAGAGTTTTATATAGGTTTATATAGTTTTGTTAGTTTAATATAGTTTTATATAGTTTTACATAGTTTTATATAGTTTTACATAGTTTTATATAGTTTTATATAGTTTCATATAGTTCTATAGAGTTTTATATAGGTTTATATAGTTTTGTTAGTTTTATATAGTTTTATATAGTTTTATTTTGTTTTATATAGTGTTATATTATTTTACATAGTTTTATATAGTTTTATATAGTTTTATATAGTTCTATAGAGTTTTATATAGGTTTATATAGTTTTATATAGCTTTATATAGTTCTATAGAGTTTTAAATAGTTTTATATAGCTTTGTTATTTTTACATAGTTTTCTATAGTTCTATAGAGTTTTATATAGTTTTGTATGGTTTTATGTAGTTTTATATAGTTTTATATAGTTTTATATAGTATTATATAGTCTTACATAGTTTTATTAGCTTTATATAGTTTTATATAGTTTTATATAGTTTTACACAGTTTTATATAGTTTTGTTAGCTTTATATAGTTTTATATAGTTTTATAGAGTTTTATATACTTTTATGTAGTTTATAGTGTTATTAGTTTTATACAGTTTTATATAGTTTTATATAGTTTTATAGAGTTTTATATAGTTTTATATAGTTTTATATAGTTTTGTTAATTTTGTATAGTTTTATTTTGTTCTATAGAGTTTTATATAGGTTTATATAGTTTTGTTAGTTTAATATAGTTTTATATAGTTTTATATAGTTTTATATAGTTTTATTAGTTTTATATAGTTTTATATAGTTTTATATAGTTTTTATATAGTTTCATAGAGTTTTATATAGTTTTATATAGTTTTATATAGTTTTATATAGTTTTGTATAGTTTTGTTTGTTTTGTATAGTTTTATATAGTTTTATATAGTTTTATATAGTTTTATATAGTTTTGTTAGTTTTGTATAGTTTTATATAGTTTTATATAGTTTTATATAGTTTTATATAGTTTTATATAGTTTTGTTAGTTTTTGTATAGATTTATATAGTTTTATATAGTTTTATATAGTTTTATATAGTTTTGTTAGTTTTGTATAGTTTTATTAGTTTTGTATAGTTTTATATAGTTTTATATAGTTTTATATAGTTTTACATAGTTTTATATAGTTTTATATAGTTTTATATAGTTTTATTAGTTTTATGTAGTTTTGTATAGTTTCATAAAGTTTTATATAGTTTTGTTAGTTTTATATAGTTTTCATATAGTTTTACATAGTCTTATAGAGTTTAGTATAGTTTTATATAGTTTTATATAGTTTTATAGAGTTTTATATAGTTTTATATAATTTTATATAGTTTTATATAGTTTTATTAGTTTTGTATAGTTTTATATAGTTTTATATAGTTTTATATAGTTTTACATAGTTTTATATAGTTTTATATAGTTTTATATAGTTTTATTAGTTTTATGTAGTTTTCTATAGTTTCATATAGTTTTATATAGTTTTGTTAGTTTTATATAGTTTCATATAGTTTTATATAGTCTTATAGAGTTTAGTATAGTTTTATATAGTTTTATATAGTTTCATATAGTTTTATATAGTTTTACATAGTTTTATATAGTTTTGGTAGTTTTATATAGTTTCATATAGTTTTATATAGTTTCATTAGTTTTATATAGTTTTATATAGTTTTATATATTTTTATATAGTTTTATATACTTTTATATAGTTTTATATGGTTCTATAGTGTTTTCTATAGGTTTATATAGTTTTGTTAGTTTTATATAGTTTTATACAGTTTTAAATGGTTTTATACAGTTTTATATAGTTTTATATAGTTTTGTTAGTTTTATATAGTTTTATATAGTTTCATATAGTGTTATATAGTTTTATATAGTTTTATATACTTTTATATAGTTTTATATAGTTCTGTTAGTTTTATATAGTTTTATATAGTTCTACATAGCTTTACATAGCTTTATATAGTTTTACATATTTTTATATATAGTTTTATACAGTGTTATATAGTTCTATATGGTTTTATATAGTTTTATATAGTTTTATATAGTTTTATATAGTTTTATATAGTTTTGTTAGTTTTATATAGTTTTGTATAGTTTTATATAGTTTTATATATTTTTATATAGTTTTATATAGTTTTATATAGTTTTGTATAGTTTTATATAGTTTTATATAGTTTTTTATAGTTTTATATAGTTTTATATTGTTTTATATACTTTTGTATAGTTTTATATAGTTTTATATAGTTTTTATATAGTTTTATATAGTTTTTTATAGTTTTATATAGTTTTATATTGTTTTATATACTTTTGTATAGTTTTATATAGTTTTATATAGTTTATATAGTTTTATACAGTTTCAGACAGTTTTATATAGTTTTATATAGTTTTATATAGTTTGTATAGTTTTATATGGTTGTCGTGTACCTTGTTTTCCACCGACTATGTTCGGTAGTTAAACTAGTACGTCGCACGCCGAGTTAACTTTGTGCGAATTTTTAGGTTTGTGAAGTGGACTGTATTTACTTGTGAAATCAGTGTAGTGACTCGAAATATGTTCGATGTTCTCTATTTGTTTGTTTGACTATTTGTTTCCAACTATGATTCTCGACTCGCTATTCTCGACTCGTTATTCTCGACTCACTGGGCCTCCCAGAATCGTCTTCGACGACACCTCCGCAATGTCGTCTTCACGGGGGTGAAGACGTTCTGGTTGGCCCTTTTCGATCTGAAAATGGTTGTGGAAGGGAGACACAATCCCTTCCCTTCTAGTCTTCCTAGTTGCTAAAGTTAATAACTAATTCGTCCCGTTTGCAATCGCCGACCGTGGCAGGTAAAAAGCAAGAAACGCTTGGCCTTAGAAACACATGCTAACGGACGGGCAAGAGAGTTAAAAATACTGGTGACTGGACACCAGATGTAAACAATAGGCAAAGAAAATCTACAGCAATAATCGCGGGCCTTATGGGTTCAGGGATTTATGGCTGCCACGGTCCCTTCTCGTAATACCGTAAAGACGATTGCAAGTTGTGAACGGGACGAAGGCTCCTATTATTTCGAAAAAACTACCAAATGTACAATAAGCCGTAGCAAACATAAAAGGTGTATACAAACTAAAAAGTACGATGGTTCTAAGGGGTCGGAGGAAACGTTAAGGCTGTAAGTGGCCTTAACAATGGTTTTATATAGTTTTATATAGTTTTATATAGTTTTATATAGTTTTATATCGTTTTATATAGTTTTGTACAGTTACAGACAGTTTCATATAGTTTTATATAGTTTTATATAGTTTTATATAGTTTTATATAGTTTTATATAGTTTTATATAGTTTTATTAGTTTTATATAGTTTTATATAGTTTTATACCGTCTCATAGAGTTTTATATAGTTTCGTTAGTTTTATATAGTTTTAAATAGTTTTTTATAGTTTTGTTAGTTTTATATAGTTTTAAATAGTTTTATATAGATTTATATAGTTTTATATAGTTTTATATACATTCATATAGTATTATATAGTTTTTACATTGTTTTATTTAGCTTCATATAGTTTTTATATAGTTTTTACATAGTTTTATATAGTTTTTGTTAGTTTTATATAGTTTTATATAGTTTTATATAGTTTTACATAGTTTTATATAGTTTTATATAGTTTTATATAGTTTTATCAGTTTTATGTAGTTTTGTATAGTTTCATATAGTTATATAGTTCTGTTAGTTTTATATAGTTTCATATAGTTTTATATAGTCTTATAGAGTTTAGTATAGTTTTATATAGTTTTTATATAGTTTCATATAGTTTTATATAGTTTTACATAGTTTTATATAGTTTTGTTAGTTTTATATAGTTTCATATAGTTTTATATAGTTTCATTAGTTTTATACAGTTTTATATAGTTTTATATATGTTTTATATAGTTTTATATACTTTTATATAGTTTTATATGGTTCTATAGTGTTTTCTATAGGTTTATATAGTTTGTTAGTTTTATATAGTTTTATATAGTTTTAAATGGTTTTATACAGTTTTATATAGTTTTATATAGTTTTGTTAGTTTTATATAGTTTTATATAGTTTCATATAGTGTTATATAGTTTTATATAGTTTTTATATACTTTTATATAGTTTTATATAGTTCTGTTAGTTTTATATAGTTTTATATAGTTCTACATAGCTTTACATAGCTTTATATAGTTTTACATATTTTTATATATAGTTTTATACAGTGTTATGTAGTTTCTATATGGTTTTTATATAGTTTTATATAGTTTTATATAGTTTTATATAATTTTATATAGTTTTAAATAGTATTATACAGTTTTATACCGTTTTATATAGTCCTACATAGTTTTATATAGCTTTATATAGTTTTATATATTTTTATATATAGTTTTATACAGTGTTATATAGTTCTATATGGTTTTATATAGTTTTATACAGTTTTATATAGTTATATAATTTTATATAGTTTTATATAGTTTTATATAGTTTTATATAGTTTTATATAGTTTTACATAGTTTTATATAGTTTTGTTAGTTTTATATAGTTTTATATGGTTTTAAATAGTTTTATATAGTTTTGTTAGTTTTATATAGTTTTCTATAGTTCTATAGAGTTTTATATAGTTTTGTATGGTTTTATGTAGTTTTATATAGTTTTATATAGTTTTATATAGTATTATATAGTCTTACATAGTTTTATTAGCTTTATATAGTTTTATATAGTTTTATATAGTTTTACACAGTTTTATATAGTTTTGTTAGCTTTATATAGTTTTATATAGTTTTATAGAGTTTTATATACTTTTATGTAGTTTTATATAGTGTTATTAGTTTTATACAGTTTTATATAGTTTTATATAGTTTTATAGAGTTTTATATAGTTTTATATAGTTTTATATAGTTTTGTTAATTTTGTATAGTTTTATTTTGTTCTATAGAGTTTTATATAGGTTTATATAGTTTTGTTAGTTTAATATAGTTTTATATAGTTTTATATAGTTTTATATAGTTTTATTAGTTTTATATAGTTTTATATAGTTTTATATAGTTTTATATAGTTTCATAGAGTTTTATATAGTTTTATATAGTTTTATATAGTTTTATATAGTTTTGTATAGTTTTGTTTGTTTTGTATAGTTTTATATAGTTTTATATAGTTTTATATAGTTTTATATAGTTTTGTTAGTTTTGTATAGTTTTATATAGTTTTATATAGTTTTATATAGTTTTATATAGTTTTATATAGTTTTGTTAGTTTTGTATAGATTTATATAGTTTTATATAGTTTTATATAGTTTTATATAGTTTTGTTAGTTTTGTATAGTTTTATTAGTTTTGTATAGTTTTATATAGTTTTATATAGTTTTATATAGTTTTACATAGTTTTATATAGTTTTATATAGTTTTATATAGTTTTATTAGTTTTATGTAGTTTTGTATAGTTTCATAAAGTTTTATATAGTTTTGTTAGTTTTATATAGTTTCATATAGTTTTATATAGTCTTATAGAGTTTAGTATAGTTTTATATAGTTTTATATAGTTTTATAGAGTTTTATATAGTTTTATATAATTTTATATAGTTTTATATAGTTTTATTAGTTTTGTATAGTTTTATATAGTTTTATATAGTTTTATATAGTTTTACATAGTTTTATATAGTTTTATATAGTTTTATATAGTTTTATTAGTTTTATGTAGTTTTCTATAGTTTCATATAGTTTTATATAGTTTTGTTAGTTTTATATAGTTTCATATAGTTTTATATAGTCTTATAGAGTTTAGTATAGTTTTATATAGTTTTATATAGTTTCATATAGTTTTATATAGTTTTACATAGTTTTATATAGTTTTGGTAGTTTTATATAGTTTCATATAGTTTTATATAGTTTCATTAGTTTTTATATAGTTTTATATAGTTTTATATATTTTTATATAGTTTTATATACTTTTATATAGTTTTATATGGTTCTATAGTGTTTTCTATAGGTTTATATAGTTTTGTTAGTTTTATATAGTTTTTATACAGTTTTAAATGGTTTTATACAGTTTTATATAGTTTTATATAGTTTTGTTAGTTTTATATAGTTTTATATAGTTTCATATAGTGTTATATAGTTTTATATAGTTTTATATACTTTTATATAGTTTTATATAGTTCTGTTAGTTTTATATAGTTTTATATAGTTCTACATAGCTTTACATAGCTTTATATAGTTTTACATATTTTTATATATAGTTTTATACAGTGTTATATAGTTCTATATGGTTTTATATAGTTTTATATAGTTTTATATAGTTTTATATAGTTTTATATAGTTTTGTTAGTTTTATATAGTTTTGTATAGTTTTATATAGTTTTATATATTTTTATATAGTTTTATATAGTTTTATATAGTTTTGTATAGTTTTATATAGTTTTATATAGTTTTTTATAGTTTTATATAGTTTTATATTGTTTTATATACTTTTGTATTGTTTTATATAGTTTTATATAGTTTTATATAGTTTTATATAGTTTTTTTATAGTTTTATATAGTTTTATATTGTTTTATATACTTTTGTATAGTTTTATATAGTTTTATATAGTTTATATAGTTTTATACAGTTTCAGACAGTTTTATATAGTTTTATATAGTTTTATATAGTTTTATTAGTTTTATATAGTTTTATATAGTTTTAAATAGTTTTATATAGTTTTGTTAGTTTTTGTATAGTTTTATTTAGTTTTATATAGCTTTATATAGTTTTACATAGTTTTATAGACTTTTATATAGTTTTATATAGTTTTACATAGTTTTTATATAGTTTTATTAGTTTTATATAGTTTTATATAGTTTTATATAGTTTTATATAGTTTTATATAGTTTGATATAGTTTTATATAGTTTTAAATAGTTTTATATGGTTTTACATAGTTTTATAGAGTTTTATATAGTTTTATATAGTACTATACAGTTTTATATAGTTTTATATAGCTTTTATATACTTTTATACAGTTTTGTTAGTTTTATATAGTTTTGTATAGTTTTATATAGTTTTATATATTTTTATATAGTTTTATATAGTTTTATATAGTTTTGTATAGTTTTATATAGTTTTATATAGTTTTTTATAGTTTTATATAGTTTTATATTGTTTTATATACTTTTGTATAGTTTTTATATAGTTTTATATAGTTTTATATAGTTTTATATAGTTTTTTATAGTTTTATATAGTTTTATATTGTTTCATATACTTTTGTATAGTTTTATATAGTTTTATATAGTTTATATAGTTTTATACAGTTTCAGACAGTTTTATATAGTTTTATATAGTTTTATATAGTTTTATTAGTTTTATATAGTTTTATATAGTTTTAAATAGTTTTATATAGTTTTGTTAGTTTTGTATAGTTTTATTTAGTTTTATATAGCTTTATATAGTTTTACATAGTTTTATAGACTTTTATATAGTTTTATATAGTTTTACATAGTTTTATATAGTTTTATTAGTTTTATATAGTTTTATATAGTTTTATATAGTTTTATATAGTTTTATATAGTTTGATATAGTTTTATATAGTTTTAAATAGTTTTATATGGTTTTACATAGTTTTATAGAGTTTTATATAGTTTTATATAGTACTATACAGTTTTATATAGTTTTATATAGCTTTTATATACTTTTATACAGTTTTGTTAGTTTTATATGGTTTTATATAGACGTGTTAGTTTTATATTGTTTTCTATAGTTTTATATAGGTTTATATAGTTTTACATAGTTCTGTAGAGTTCTGTATAGGTTTATATGGTTTGGTTAGTTTTATATAGTTTTATATAGTTTTGTTAGTTTTATATAGTTCTATAGCTTTTTATATAGTTTTATATAGGTTTATATAGTTTTGTTAGTTTTATATAGTTTATATAGTTTAATAGTTTAATAGTTTTATACAGTTTTATATAGTTTTATATAGTTTTGTTAGTTTTATATAGTTTTATAGAGTTTTATATAGTTTTATATAGTTTTATATAGTTTTATATAGTTTTATTAGTTTTATATAGTTTTATATAGTTTTATACCGTCTCATAGAGTTTTATATAGTTTCGTTAGTTTTATATAGTTTTAAATAGTTTTTTATAGTTTTGTTAGTTTTATATAGTTTTAAATAGTTTTATATAGATTTTATATAGTTTTATATAGTTTTATATACATTCATATAGTATTATATAGTTTTACATTGTTTTATTAGCTTCATATAGTTTTATATAGTTTTACATAGTTTTATATAGTTTTGTTAGTTTTATATAGTTTTATATAGTTTTATATAGTTTTACATAGTTTTATATAGTTTTATATAGTTTTATATAGTTTTATCAGTTTTATGTAGTTTTGTATAGTTTCATATAGTTTTATATAGTTTTGTTAGTTTTATATAGTTTCATATAGTTTTATATAGTCTTATAGAGTTTAGTATAGTTTTATATAGTTTTATATAGTTTCATATAGTTTTATATAGTTTTACATAGTTTTATATAGTTTTGTTAGTTTTATATAGTTTCATATAGTTTTATATAGTTTCATTAGTTTTATATAGTTTTATATAGTTTTATATATTTTTATATAGTTTTATATACTTTTATATAGTTTTATATGGTTCTATAGTGTTTTCTATAGGTTTATATAGTTTTGTTAGTTTTATATAGTTTTATATAGTTTTAAATGGTTTTATACAGTTTTATATAGTTTTATATAGTTTGTTAGTTTTATATAGTTTTATATAGTTTCATATAGTGTTATATAGTTTTATATAGTTTTATATACTTTTATATAGTTTTATATAGTTCTGTTAGTTTTATATAGTTTTATATAGTTCTACATAGCTTTACATAGCTTTATATAGTTTTACATATTTTTATATATAGTTTTATACAGTGTTATGTAGTTCTATATGGTTTTATATAGTTTTATATAGTTTTATATAGTTTTATATAATTTTATATAGTTTTAAATAGTATTATACAGTTTTATACCGTTTTATATAGTCCTACATAGTTTTATATAGCTTTATATAGTTTTATATATTTTTATATATAGTTTTATACAGTGTTATATAGTTCTATATGGTTTTATATAGTTTTATACAGTTTTATATAGTTATATAATTTTATATAGTTTTATATAGTTTTATATAGTTTTATATAGTTTTATATAGTTTTACATAGTTTTATATAGTTTTGTTAGTTTTATATAGTTTTATATGGTTTTAAATAGTTTTATATAGTTTTGTTAGTTTTATATAGTTTTCTATAGTTCTATAGAGTTTTATATAGTTTTGTATGGTTTTATGTAGTTTTATATAGTTTTATATAGTTTTATATAGTATTATATAGTCTTACATAGTTTTATTAGCTTTATATAGTTTTATATAGTTTTATATAGTTTTACACAGTTTTATATAGTTTTGTTAGCTTTATATAGTTTTATATAGTTTTATAGAGTTTTATATACTTTTATGTAGTTTTATATAGTGTTATTAGTTTTATACAGTTTTATATAGTTTTATATAGTTTTATAGAGTTTTATATAGTTTTATATAGTTTTATATAGTTTTGTTAATTTTGTATAGTTTTATTTTGTTCTATAGAGTTTTATATAGGTTTATATAGTTTTGTTAGTTTAATATAGTTTTATATAGTTTTATATAGTTTTATATAGTTTTATTAGTTTTATATAGTTTTATATAGTTTTATATAGTTTTATATAGTTTCATAGAGTATTATATAGTTTTATATAGTTTTATATAGTTTTATATAGTTTTGTATAGTTTTGTTTGTTTTGTATAGTTTTATATAGTTTTATATAGTTTTATATAGTTTTATATAGTTTTGTTAGTTTTGTATAGTTTTATATAGTTTTATATAGTTTTATATAGTTTTGTTAGTTTTGTATAGTTTTATATAGTTTTATATAGTTTTATATAGTTTTATATAGTTTTATATAGTTTTGTTAGTTTTGTATAGATTTATATAGTTTTATATAGTTCTACATAGCTTTACATAGCTTTATATAGTTTTACATATTTTTATATATAGTTTTATACAGTGTTATATAGTTGTATATGGTTTTATATAGTTTTATATAGTTTTATATAGTTTTATATAGTTTTATATAGTTTTGTTAGTTTTATATAGTTTTGTATAGTTTTATATAGTTTTATATATTTTTATATAGTTTTATATAGTTTTATATAGTTTTGTATAGTTTTATATAGTTTTATATAGTTTTTTATAGTTTTATATAGTTTTATATAGTTTTATATACTTTTGTATAGTTTTATATAGTTTTATATAGTTTTATATAGTTTTATATAGTTTTTTATAGTTTTCTATAGTTTTATATTGTTTTATATACTTTTGTATAGTTTTATATAGTTTCATATAGTTTATATAATTTTATACAGTTTCAGACAGTTTTATATAGTTTTATATAGTTTTATATAGTTTTATTAGTTTTATATAGTTTTATATAGTTTTAAATAGTTTTATATAGTTTTGTTAGTTTTGTATAGTTTTATTTAGTTTTATATAGCTTTATATAGTTTTACATAGTTTTATAGACTTTTATATAGTTTTATATAGTTTTACATAGTTTTATATAGTTTTATTAGTTTTATATAGTTTTATATAGTTTTATATAGTTTTATATAGTTTTATATAGTTTGATATAGTTTTATATAGTTTTAAATAGTTTTATATGGTTTTACATAGTTTTATAGAGTTTTATATAGTTTTATATAGTACTATACAGTTTTATATAGTTTTATATAGCTTTTATATACTTTTATACAGTTTTGTTAGTTTTATATGGTTTTATATAGACGTGTTAGTTTTATATTGTTTTCTATAGTTTTATATAGGTTTATATAGTTTTACATAGTTCTGTAGAGTTCTGTATAGGTTTATATGGTTTGGTTAGTTTTATATAGTTTTATATAGTTTTGTTAGTTTTATATAGTTCTATAGCTTTTTATATAGTTTTATATAGGTTTATATAGTTTTGTTAGTTTTATATAGTTTTATATAGTTTTAAATAGTTTTATACAGTTTTATATAGTTTTATATAGTTTTGTTAGTTTTATATAGTTTTATATAGTTATATTTTGTTTTATATAGTGTTATATAGTTTTATATAGTACTATATAGCTTTATATAGTTATGTTAGTTTTATTTAGTTTTATATAGTTTTATTTTGTTTTATATAGTGTTATATAGTTTTATATAGTACTATATAGTTTTATATAGTTTGTTAGTTTTAGATAGTTTTATATAGTTTTCCATAGTTTTATATAGTTTTATTAGTTTTATATAGTTTTATATAGTTTTATATAGTTTTATATAGTTTTATATAGTTTGATATAGTTTTATATAGTTTTAAATAGTTTTATATGGTTTAATATAGTTTTATATAGTTTTATATAGTTTGTATAGTTTTATACAGATTTATATGTTTTTATATAGATCTATTAGTTTTATTAGTTTTATTATAGCTTTATATAGTTTTATATGGTATTATACATCTTTATATAGTTATATATAGTTCTCCATAGTTTTATACAGCTTTATTTAGTTTTATTTAGTTTTATATAGTTCTATAGAGTTTTATATAGGTTTATATAGTTTTGTTAGTTTTATATAGTTCTATATAGTTTTAATTAGTTTTATATAGTTTTATATAGTTTTGATAGTTTTATATAGGTTTATATAGTTTTATTTTGTTTTATATAGTGTTATATAATTTTACATAGTTTTATATAGTTTTATATAGTTTTATATAGTTCTATAGAGTTTTATATAGGTTTATATAGTTTTATATAGCTTTATATAGTTCTATAGAGTTTTAAATAGTTTTATATAGCTTTGTTATTTTTACATTGTTTTCTATAGTTCTATAGAGTTTTATATAGTTTTATATAGTTTTGTTAGTTTTGTATAGTTTTATATAGTTTTATATAGTTTTATATAGTTTTATAGGGTTTTATATAGTTTTATATAGTTGGATTAGTTTTATATCGTTTTATATAGTTCTATATGGTTTTATATAGTTTTGTTAGTTTTGTATAGTTTTATATAGTTTTGTATTGTTTTACATAGTTTTATAGAGTTTTATATAGTTTTATATAGCACTACATAGTTTTATATAGTTTTATTAGTTTTATATAGTTTTATACAGTTTTTTATGGTTCTATATAGTTTTTTATAGTTTTACGTAGTTTTATATAGTTTTGTTAGTTTTATATAGTTTTATATAGTTTTATAGAGTTTTATATAGTTTTATATAGTTTTATATAGTTTTATTAGTTTTATATAGTTTTATATAGTTTTATTAGTTTTATATAGTTTTATATAGTTTTATACCGTCTCATAAACTTTTACATTGTTTTATTAGCTTCATATAGTTTTATATAGTTTTACATAGTTTTATATAGTTTTGTTAGTTTTATATAGTTTTATATAGTTTTATAGAGTTTTATATAGTTTTATATAATTTTATATAGTTTTATATAGTTTTATTTGTTTTGTATAGTTTTATATAGTTTTATATAGTTTTATATAGTTTTACATAGTTTTATATAGTTTTATATAGTTTTATATAGTTTTATATAGTTTTATTAGTTTTATGTAGTTTTGTATAGTTTCATATAGTTTTATATAGTTTTGTTAGTTTTATATAGTTTCATATAGTTTTATATAGTCTTATAGAGTTTAGTATAGTTTTATATAGTTTTATATAGTTTCATATAGTTTTATATAGTTTTACATAGTTTTATATAGTTTTGTTAGTTTTATATAGTTTCATATAGTTTTATATAGTTTCATTAGTTTTATATAGTTTTATATAGTTTTATATATTTTTATATAGTTTTATATACTTTTATATAGTTTTATATGGTTCTATAGTGTTTTCTATAGGTTTATATAGTTTTGTTAGTTTTATATAGTTTTATATAGTTTTAAATAGTTTTATACAGTTTTATACAGTTTTATATACTTTTATACAGTTTTGTTAGTTTGATATAGTTTTATATAGTTTCATATAGTGTTATATAGTTTTATATAGTTTTATATACTTTTATATAGTTTTATATAGTTCTGTAAGTTTTATATAGTTTTATATAGTTCTACATAGCTTTACATAGCTTTATATAGTTTTACATATTTTTATATATAGTTTTATACAGTGTTATATAGTTCTATATGGTTTTATATAGTTTTATACAGTTTTATATAGTTATCTAGTTTTATATAGTTTTATATAGCTTTATACAGTTTTATATAGTTTTATATAGTTTTATATAGTTTTATATAGTTTTATATAGTTTTATATAGTTTTAAATACTTTTGTATAGTTTTATATAGTTTTATATAGTTCTATAGAGTTTTATATAGTTTTATATGGTTTTATAGAGTTTTATACAGTTTTATATAGTTGTATATAGTTTTATATAGTTCTATAGAATTTTATATAGATTTATATAGTTTTGTTAGTTGTGTATAGTTTTATATAGTTTTATATAGTTTTATATAATTTTATATAGTTTTATATAGTTTTGTTAGTTTTATATAGTTTTGTATAGTTTTATATAGTTTTATATAGTTTTATATAGTTTTATATAATTTTATATAGTTTTAAATAGTATTTTACAGTTTTATACAGTTTTATATAGTTCTACATAGTTTTATATAGCTTTATATACTTTTATATATTTTTATATACAGTTTTATACAGTGTTATATAGTTCTATATGGTTTTATATAGTTTTATACAATTTTATATAGTTATATAGTTATATAGTTTTATATAGTTTTATATAGTTTTATATAGTTTTATATAGTTTTGTTAGTTTTATATAGTTTTGTATAGTTTTATATAGTTTTATATAGTTTTATATAATTTTATATAGTTTTAAATAGTATTATACAGTTTTATTCAGTTTTATATAGTTCTACATAGTTTTATATAGATTTATATAGTTTTATATATTTTTATATATAGTTTTATACAGTGTTATATAGTTCTATATGGTTTTATATAGTTTTATACAGTTTTATATAGTTATATAATTTTATATAGTTTTATATAGTTTTATATAGTTTTATATAGTTTTATATAGTTTTATATAGTTTTATATAGTTTTATATAGTTTTATATAGTTTTATATAGTTTTATATAGTTTTATATAGTTTTATATTGTTTTATATACTTTTGTATAGTTTTATATAGTTTTATATAGTTTATATAGTTTTATACAGTTTCAGACAGTTTTATATAGTTTTATATAGTTTTATATAGTTTTATTAGTTTTATATAGTTTTATATAGTTTTATATAGTTTTAAATAGTTTTATATAGTTTTATTTAGTTTTATATAGCTTTATATAGTACTATATAGTTTTATATAGTTTTATTCGTTTTATATAGATTTATACAGATTTTTATGGTTCTATATAGTTTTATATAGTTTTACATAGTTTTATATAGTTTTATTAGTTTTGTATAGTTTTATATAGTTTTATATAGTTTTATATAGTTTTACATAGTTTTATATAGTTTTATAGAGTTTTATATAGTTTTATATAGTACTATACAGTTTTATATAGTTTTATATAGCTTTTATATACTTTTATACAGTTTTGTTAGTTTTATATGGTTTTATATAGACGTGTTACTTTTATATTGTTTTCTATAGTTTTATATAGGTTTATATAGTTTTACATAGTTCTGTAGAGTTCTGTATAGGTTTATATGGTTTGGTTAGTTTTATATAGTTTTATATAGTTTTATATAGTTTTAAATACTTTTGTATAGTTTTATATAGTTTTATATAGTTCTATAGAGTTTTATATAGTTTTATATGGTTTTATAGAGTTTTATACAGTTTTATATAGTTGTATATAGTTTTATATAGTTCTATAGAATTTTATATAGGTTTATATAGTTTTGTTAGTTGTGTATAGTTTTATATAGTTTTATATAGTTTTATATAGTTTTATATAGTTTTATATAGTTTTGTTAGTTTTATATAGTTTTGTATAGTTTTATATAGTTTTATATAGTTTTATATAGTTTTATATAATTTTATATAGTTTTAAATAGTATTTTACAGTTTTATACAGTTTTATATAGTTCTACATAGTTTTATATAGCTTTATATAGTTTTATATATTTTCATATACAGTTTTATACAGTGTTATATAGTTCTATATGGTTTTATATAGTTTTATACAATTTTATATAGTTATATAGTTATATAGTTTTATATAGTTTTATATAGTTTTATATAGTTTTATATAGTTTTATATAGTTTTATACAGTTTTATATAGTTGTATATAGTTTTATATAGTTCTATAGAGTTTTATATAGGTTTATATAGTTTTGTTAGTTTTGTATAGTTTTATATAGTTTTATATAGTTTTATATAGTTTTATATAGTTTTATATAGTTTTGTTAGTTTTATATAGTTTTGTATAGTTTTATATAGTTTTATATAGTTTTATATAATTTTATATAGTTTTAAATAGTATTATACAGTTTTATACAGTTTTATATAGTTCTACATAGTTTTATATAGCTTTATATAGTTTTATATATTTTTATATATAGTTTTATACAGTGTTATATAGTTCTATATGGTTTTATATAGTTTTATACAGTCTTATATAGTTATATAATTTTATATAGTTTTATATAGTTTTATATAGTTTTATATAGTTTTATATAGTTTTATATAGTTTTATATAGTTTTATATAGTTTTATATAGTTTTATATCGTTTTATATAGTTTTATATAGTTTTATATAGTTTATATAGTTTTATACAGTTTCAGACAGTTTTATATTGTTTTATATAGTTTTATATAGTTTTACATAGTCTTATATAGTTTTATTAGTTTTATAAAGTTTTATATAGTTTTATATAGTTTTATATAGTTTTATATAGTTTGATATAGTTTTATATACTTTTAAATAGTATTATATGGTTTTATATAGTTTTATATAGTTTTATATAGTTTGTATAGTTTTATACAGTTTCAGACAGTTTTATATAGTTTTATATAGTTTTATACAGTTTTATATGGTTTTATATAGCTTTATATTGTTCTATAGAGTTTTAAATAGTTTTATATAGCATTGTTATTTTTACATAGTTTTCTATAGCTCTATAGAGTTTTATATAGTTTTATATAGTTTTGTTAGTTTTGTATAGTTTTATATAGTTTTATATAGTTTTATATAGTTTTATAGGGTTTTACACAGTTTTATATAGTTTTGTTAGCTTTATATTGTTTTATATAGTTTTATAGAGTTTTACATAGTTTTATATAGTTTTATATAGTTTTATTAGTTTTATATAGTTTTGTGTAGTTTTATATAGTTTTATATAGTTTCATATAGTGTTATATAGTTTTATATAGTTTTATATACTTTTATATAGTTTTATATAGTTCTGTTAGTTTTATATAGTTTTATATAGTTCTACATAGCTTTACATAGCTTTATATAGTTTTACATATTTTTATATATAGTTTTATACAGTGTTATATAGTTCTATATGGTTTTATATAGTTTTATACAGTTTTATATAGTTATATAGTTTTATATAGTTTTATATAGTTTTATATAGTTTTATATAGTTTTATATAGTTTTATATAGTTTTATATAGTTTTATATAGTTTTATATAGTTTTATATAGTTTTATATAGTTTTATATAGTTTTATATAGTTTTAAATACTTTTGTATAGTTTTATATAGTTATATAGAGTTTTATATAGTTTTATATGGTTTTATAGAGTTTTATACAGTTTTATATAGTTGTATATAGTTTTATATAGTTCTATAGAGTTTTATATAGGTTTATATAGTTTTGTTAGTTTTGTATAGTTTTATATAGTTTTAAATAGTTTTATATAGTTTTGTTAGTTTTGTATAGTTTTATATAGTTTCATATAGTTTTATATAGCTTTATATAGTTTTATATAGTTTTATATAGTTTTATATAGTTTTATATACTTTTGTATAGTTTTATATAGGTTTATATTGTTTATATAGTTTTATACAGTTTCAGACAGTTTTATATAGTTTTATATAGTTTTATATAGTTTTGTTACTTTTATATAGTTTTATATTGTTTTATATAGTTTTATATAGTTTTATATAGTTTTATATAGTTTTATATAGTTTGATATAGTTTTATATAGTTTTAAATGGTTTTATATGGTTTTACATAGTTTTATATAGTTTTATATAGTTTTATATAGTTTTATATAGTTTGTATAGTTTTATACAGTTTCAGACAGTTTTATATAGTTATATATAGTTTTATATAGTTTTATTAGTTTTATATAGTTTTATATAGTTTTATATAGTTTTATATAGTACTATATAGTTTTATATAGTTTTATTAGTTTTATATAGTTTTATATAGTTTTATATAGTTTTACATAGTTTTATATAGTTTTATATAGTTTTATATAGTTTTATATAGTACTATATAGTTTTATATACTTTTGGTAGTTTTATATAGTTTGATATAGTTTTATATAGTTTTAAATGGTTTTATATGGTTTTACATAGTTTTATATAGTTTTATATAGTTTTATATAGTTTTATATAGTTTGTATAGTTTTATACAGTTTCAGACAGTTTTATATAGTTATATATAGTTTTATATAGTTTTATTAGTTTTATATAGTTTTATATAGTTTTATATAGTTTTATATAGTACTATATAGTTTTATATAGTTTTATTAGTTTTATATAGTTTTATATAGTTTTATATAGTTTTACATAGTTTTATATAGTTTTATATAGTTTTATATAGTTTTATATAGTACTATATAGTACTATATAGTTTTATATACTTTTGGTAGTTTTATATAGTTTTATATAGATTTAAATGGTTTATGGTTTTACATAGTTTTATATAGTTTTATATAGTTTTATATAGTTTTATATAGTTTGTATAGTTTTATACAGTTTCAGACAGTTTTATATAGTTATATATAGTTTTATATAGTTTTATTAGTTTTATATAGTTTTATATAGTTTTATATAGTTTTATATAGTACTATATAGTTTTATATAGTTTTATTAGTTTTATAAAGTTTTATATAGTTTTATATAGTTTTACATAGTTTTATATAGTTTTATATAGTTTTATATAGTTTTATATAGTACTATATAGTTTTATATAGTTTTATTCATTTTATATAGTTTTATATAGTTTTATATGGTTCTATATAGTTCTATATAGTTTTATATAGTATTATATAGTTTTACATAGTTTTATTACCTTTATATAGTTTTATATAGTTTTACATAGTTTTATATAGTTTTGTTAGTTTTATATAGTTTTAAATAGTTTTATATAGTTTTACACAGTTTTATATAGTTTTGTTAGCTTTATATTGTTTTATATAGTTTTATAGAGTTTTACATAGTTTTATATAGTTTTATATAGTTTTATTAGTTTTATATAGTTTTGTGTAGTTTTATATAGTTTTATATAGTTTCATATAGTGTTATATAGTTTTATATAGTTTTATATACTTTTATATAGTTTTATATAGTTCTGTTAGTTTTATATAGTTTTATATAGTTCTACATAGCTTTACATAGCTTTATATAGTTTTACATATTTTTATATATAGTTTTATACAGTGTTATATAGTTCTATATGGTTTTATATAGTTTTATACAGTTTTATATAGTTATCTAGTTTTATATAGTTTTATATAGTTTTATACAGTTTTATATAGTTTTATATAGTTTTATATAGTTTTATATAGTTTTATATAGTTTTATATAGTTTTATATAGTTTTATATAGTTTTATATAGTTTTATATAGTTTTATATAGTTTTATATAGTTTTATATAGTTTTATATAGTTTTATATAGTTTTATATAGTTTTAAATACTTTTGTATAGTTTTATATAGTTTTCTATAGTTCTATAGAGTTTTATATAGTTTTATATGGTTATATAGAGTTTTATACAGTTTTATATAGTTGTATATAGTTTTATATAGTTCTATAGTATTTTATATAGGTTTACACAGTTTTGTTAGTTTTGTATAGTTTTATATAGTTTTATATAGTTTTATATAGTTTTATATAGTTTTATATAGATTTATATAGTTTTATATAGTTTTGTTAGTTTTGTATAGTTTTATATAGTTTTATATAGTTTTAAATGGTTTTATATGGTTTTACATAGTTTTATATAGTTTTATATAGTTTGTATAGTTTTATACAGTTTCAGACAGTTTTATATAGTTATATATAGTTTTATATAGTTTTATTAGTTTTATATAGTTTTATATAGTTTTATATAGTTTTATATAGTACTATATAGTTTTATATAGTTTTATTAGTTTTATATAGTTTTATATAGTTTTATATAGTTTTACATAGTTTTATATAGTTTTATATAGTTTTATATAGTTTTATATAGTACTATATAGTTTTATATACTTTTGGTAGTTTTATATAGTTTTATATAGATTTAAATGGTTTTATATGGTTTTACATAGTTTTATATAGTTTTATATAGTTTTATATAGTTTTATATAGTTTGTATAGTTTTATACAGTTTCAGACAGTTTTATATAGTTATATATAGTTTTATATAGTTTTATTAGTTTTATATAGTTTTATATAGTTTTATATAGTTTTATATAGTACTATATAGTTTTATATAGTTTATTAGTTTTATATAGTTTTATATAGTTTTATATAGTTTTACATAGTTTTATATAGTTTTATTAGTTTTATATAGTTTTGTGTAGTTTTATATAGTTTTATATAGTTTCATATAGTGTTATATAGTTTTATATAGTTTTATATACTTTTATATAGTTTTATATAGTTCTGTTAGTTTTATATAGTTTTATATAGTTCTACATAGCTTTACATAGCTTTATATAGTTTTACATATTTTTATATATAGTTTTATACAGTGTTATATAGTTCTATATGGTTTTATATAGTTTTATACAGTTTTATATAGTTATCTAGTTTTATATAGTTTTATATAGTTTTATACAGTTTTATATAGTTTTATATAGTTTTATATAGTTTTATATAGTTTTATATAGTTTTATATAGTTTTATATAGTTTTAATATAATAGTTTTATATAGTTTTATATAGTTTTATATAGTTTTATATAGTTTTATATAGTTTTATATAGTTTTATATAGTTTTATATAGTTTTATATAGTTTTAAATACTTTTGTATAGTTTTATATAGTTTTCTATAGTTCTATAGAGTTTTATATAGTTTTATATGGTTATATAGAGTTTTATACAGTTTTATATAGTTGTATATAGTTTTATATAGTTCTATAGTATTTTATATAGGTTTATACAGTTTTGTTAGTTTTGTATAGTTTTATATAGTTTTATATAGTTTTATATAGTTTTATATAGTTTTATATAGATTTATATAGTTTTATATAGTTTTGTTAGTTTTGTATAGTTTTATATAGTTTTATATAGTTTTAAATGGTTTTATATGGTTTTACATAGTTTTATATAGTTTTATATAGTTTGTATAGTTTTATACAGTTTCAGACAGTTTTATATAGTTATATATAGTTTTATATAGTTTTATTAGTTTTATATAGTTTTATATAGTTTTATATAGTTTTATATAGTACTATATAGTTTTATATAGTTTTATTAGTTTTATATAGTTTTATATAGTTTTATATAGTTTTACATAGTTTTATATAGTTTTATATAGTTTTATATAGTTTTATATAGTACTATATAGTTTTATATACTTTTGGTAGTTTTATATAGTTTTATATAGATTTAAATGGTTTTATATGGTTTTACATAGTTTTATATAGTTTTATATAGTTTTATATAGTTTTATATAGTTTGTATAGTTTTATACAGTTTCAGACAGTTTTATATAGTTATATATAGTTTTATATAGTTTTATTAGTTTTATATAGTTTTATATAGTTTTATATAGTTTTATATAGTACTATATAGTTTTATATAGTTTTATTAGTTTTATATAGTTTTATATAGTTTTATATAGTTTTACATAGTTTTATATAGTTTTATATGGTTTTATATAGTTTTATATAGTACTATATAGTTTTATATACTTTTGGTAGTTTTATATAGTTTTATATAGTGTTATATGGTTTTATATAGTACTATATAGTTTTATATAGTTTTATTCATTTTATATAGTTTTATATAGTTTTATATGGTTCTATATAGTTCTATATAGTTCTATATAGTTTTATATAGTATTATATAGTTTTACATAGTTTTATTACCTTTATATAGTTTCATATAGTTTTACATAGTTTTATATAGTTTTGTTAGTTTTATATAGTTTTAAATAGTTTTATATAGTTTTATATAGTTTTATATAGTCTTATATAGTTTTATATAGTTTTACATAGTTTTATATAGTTTTGTTAGTTTTATATAGTTTTATATAGTTTTATATCGTTTTATATAGCTTTATATAGTGTATATAGTTTTGTACAGTTACACACAGTTTTATATAGTTATCTAGTTTTATATAGTTTTATATAGTTTTATACAGTTTTATATAGTTTTATATAGTTTTATATAGTTTTATATAGTTTTATATAGTTTTATATAGTTTTATATAGTTTTATATAGTTTTATATAGTTTTATATAGTTTTATATAGTTTTATATAGTTTTATATAGTTTTATATAGTTTTATATAGTTTTATATAGTTTTAAATACTTTTGTATAGTTTTATATAGTTTTCTATAGTTCTATAGAGTTTTATATAGTTTTATTATATAGAGTTTTATACAGTTTTATATAGTTGTATATAGTTTTATATAGTTCTATAGTATTTTATATAGGTTTATACAGTTTTGTTAGTTTTGTATAGTTTTATATAGTTTTATATAGTTTTATATAGTTTTATATAGTTTTATATAGATTTATATAGTTTTATATAGTTTTGTTAGTTTTGTATAGTTTTATATAGTTTTTATATAGTTTTAAATGGTTTTTATATGGTTTTACATAGTTTTATATGGTTTTATATAGTTTGTATAGTTTTATACAGTTTCAGACAGTTTTATATAGTTATATATAGTTTTATATAGTTTTATTAGTTTTATATAGTTTTATATAGTTTTATATAGTTTTATATAGTACTATATAGTTTTATATAGTTTTATTAGTTTTATATAGTTTTATATAGTTTTATATAGTTTTACATAGTTTTATATAGTTTTATATAGTTTTATATAGTTTTATATAGTACTATATAGTTTTATATACTTTTGTAGTTTTATATAGTTTTATATAGATTTAAATGGTTTTATATGGTTTTACATAGTTTTATATAGTTTTATATAGTTTTATATAGTTTTATATAGTTTGTATAGTTTTTATACAGTTTCAGACAGTTTTATATAGTTATATATAGTTTTATATAGTTTTATTAGTTTTATATAGTTTTATATAGTTTTATATAGTTTTATATAGTACTATATAGTTTTATATAGTTTTATTAGTTTTATATAGTTTTATATAGTTTTATATAGTTTTACATAGTTTTATATAGTTTTATATGGTTTTATATAGTTTTATATAGTACTATATAGTTTTATATACTTTTGGTAGTTTTATATAGTTTTATATAGTGTTATATGGTTTTATATAGTACTATATAGTTTTTATATAGTTTTTATTCATTTTATATAGTTTTATATAGTTTTATATGGTTCTATATAGTTCTATATAGTTCTATATAGTTTTATATAGTATTATATAGTTTTACATAGTTTTATTACCTTTATATAGTTTCATATAGTTTTACATAGTTTTATATAGTTTTGTTAGTTTTATATAGTTTTAAATAGTTTTATATAGTTTTATATAGTTTTATATAGTCTTATATAGTTTTATATAGTTTTACATAGTTTTATATAGTTTTGTTAGTTTTATATAGTTTTATATAGTTTTATATAGTTTTATATAGTTTTATATCGTTTTATATAGCTTTATATAGTGTATATAGTTTTGTACAGTTACACACAGTTTTATATAGTGTTACATAGTTTTATATAGTTTTATATAGTTTTATATAGTTTTTATATAGTACTATATAGTTTTATATACTTTTGGTAGTTTTATATAGTTTTATATAGTGTTATATAGTTTTATATAGTACTATATAGTTTTATATAGTTTTATTCATTTTATATAGTTTTATATAGTTTTATATGGTTCTATATAGTTCTATATAGTTTTATATAGTATTATATAGTTTTACATAGTTTTATTACCTTTATATAGTTTTACACAGTTTTACATAGTTTTATATAGTTTTGTTAGTTTTATATAGTTTTAAATAGTTTTATATAGTTTTGTGTAGTTTATATAGTTTTATATAGTTTCATATAGTGTTATATAGTTTTATATAGTTTTATATACTTTTATATAGTTTTATATAGTTCTGTTAGTTTTATATAGTTTTTATATAGTTCTACATAGCTTTACATAGCTTTATATAGTTTTACATATTTTTATATATAGTTTTATACAGTGTTATATAGTTCTATATGGTTTTATATAGTTTTATACAGTTTTATATAGTTATCTAGTTTTATATAGTTTTATATAGCTTTATATAGTTTTATATAGTTTTATATAGTTTTATATAGTTTTATATACTTTTGTATAGTTTTATATAGGTTTATATTGTTTATATAGTTTTATACAGTTTCAGACAGTTTTATATAGTTTTATATAGTTTTATATAGTTTTGTTACTTTTATATAGTTTTATATTGTTTTATATAGTTTTATATAGTTTTATATAGTTTTATATAGTTTTATATAGTTTGATATAGTTTTATATAGTTTTAAATGGTTTTATATGGTTTTACATAGTTTTATATAGTTTTATATAGTTTTATATAGTTTTATATAGTTTGTATAGTTTTATACAGTTTCAGACAGTTTTATATAGTTATATATAGTTTTATATTGTTTTATTAGTTTTATATAGTTTTATATAGTTTTATATAGGTTTATATAGTACTATATAGTTTTATATAGTTTTATTAGTTTTATATAGTTTTATATAGTTTTATATAGTTTTACATAGTTTTATATAGTTTTATATAGTTTTATATAGTTTTATATAGTACTATATAGTACTATATAGTTTTATATACTTTTGGTAGTTTTATATAGTTTTATATAGATTTAAATGGTTTTATATGGTTTTACATAGTTTTATATAGTTTTATATAGTTTTATATAGTTTTATATAGTTTTATATAGTTTGTATAGTTTTATACAGTTTCAGACAGTTTTATATAGTTATATATAGTTTTATATAGTTTTATATAGTACTATATAGTTTTATATAGTTTTATTAGTTTTATATAGTTTTATATAGTTTTATATAGTTTTACATAGTTTTATATAGTTTTATATAGTTTTATATAGTTTTATATAGTACTATATAGTTTTATATACTTTTGGTAGTTTCATATAGTTTTATATAGTGTTATATAGTTTTATATAGTACTATATAGTTTTATATAGTTTTATTCATTTTATATAGTTTTATATAGTTTTATATGGTTCTATATAGTTCTATATAGTTTTATATAGTATTATATAGTTTTACATAGTTTTATTACCTTTGTATAGTTTTATATAGTTTTACATAGTTTTATATAGTTTTGTTAGTTTTATATAGTTTTAAATAGTTTTATATAGTTTTACACAGTTTTATATAGTTTTGTTAGCTTTATATTGTTTTATATAGTTTTATAGAGTTTTACATAGTTTTATATAGTTTTATATAGTTTTATTAGTTTTATATAGTTTTGTGTAGTTTTATATAGTTTTATATAGTTTCATATAGTGTTATATAGTTTTATATAGTTTTATATACTTTTATATAGTTTTATATAGTTCTGTTAGTTTTATATAGTTTTATATAGTTCTACATAGCTTTACATAGCTTTATATAGTTTTACATATTTTTATATATAGTTTTATACAGTGTTATATAGTTCTATATGGTTTTATATAGTTTTATACAGTTTTATATAGTTATCTAGTTTTATATAGTTTTATATAGTTTTATACAGTTTTATATAGTTTTATATAGTTTTATATAGTTTTATATAGTTTTATATAGTTTTATATAGTTTTATATAGTTTTAGATAGTTTTATATAGTTTTATATAGTTTTATATAGTTTTATATAGTTTTATATAGTTTTATATAGTTTTATATAGTTTTATATAGTTTTAAATACTTTTGTATAGTTTTATATAGTTTTCTATAGTTCTATAGAGTTTTATATAGTTTTATATGGTTATATAGAGTTTTATACAGTTTTATATAGTTGTATATAGTTTTATATAGTTCTATAGAATTTTATATAGGTTTATACAGTTTTGTTAGTTTTGTATAGTTTTATATAGTTTTATATAGTTTTATATAGTTTTATATAGTTTTATTAGTTTTATATAGTTTTATATAGTTTTATATAGTTTTATATTGTACTATATAGTTTTATATAGTTTTATTAGTTTTATATAGTTTTATATAGTTTTATATAGTTTTACATAGTTTTATATAGTTTTATATAGTTTTATATAGTTTTATATAGTACTATATAGTTTTATATACTTTTGGTAGTTTTATATAGTTTTATATAGATTTAAATGGTTTTATATGGTTTTACATAGTTTTATATAGTTTTATATAGTTTTTATATAGTTTTATATAGTTTGTATAGTTTTATACAGTTTCAGACAGTTTTATATAGTTATATATAGTTTTATATAGTTTTATTAGTTTTATATAGTTTTATATAGTTTTATATAGTTTTATATAGTACTATATAGTTTTATATAGTTTTATTAGTTTTATATAGTTTTATATAGTTTTATATAGTTTTACATAGTTTTATATAGTTTTATATAGTTTTATATAGTTTTATATAGTACTATATAGTTTTATATACTTTTGGTAGTTTTATATAGTTTTATATAGTGTTATATAGTTTTATATAGTACTATATAGTTTTATATAGTTTTATTCATTTTATATAGTTTTATATAGTTTTATATGGTTCTATATAGTTTTGTTAGTTTTATATAGGTTTATATAGTTTTATTTTGTTTTATATAGTGTTATATAATTTTACATAGTTTTATATAGTTTTATATAGTTCTATAGAGTTTTATATAGTTTTAAATAGTTTTATATGGTTTAATATAGTTTTATATAGTTTTATATAGTTTGTATAGTTTTATACAGATTTATATGTTTTTACATAGATCTATTAGTTTTATTAGTTTTATTATAGCTTTATATAGTTTTATATAGTATGAAACATCTTTATATAGTTATATATAGTTCTCCATGGTTTTATACAGCTTTATATAGTTTTATATAGTTTTATATAGTTTTATACAGTTTTATATAGTTTTATATAGTTTTATATAATTTTATATAGTCTCATATCGTTTTATATAGTTTTATATAGTTTTATATAGTTTATATAGTTTTATACAGTTTCAGACAGTTTTATATTGTTTTATATAGTTTTATATAGTTTTACATAGTTTTATATAGTTTTATTAGTTTTATAAAGTTTTATATATTTTTATATAGTTTTATATAGTTTTATATAGTTTGATATAGTTTTATATACTTTTAAATAGTATTATATGGTTTTATATAGTTTTATATAGTTTTATATAGTTTGTATAGTTTTATACAGTTTCAGACAGTTTTATATAGTTTTATATAGTTTTATACAGTTTTATATGGTTTTATATAGATTTATTAGTTTTATTAGTTTTATTATAGCTTTATATAGTTTTATATGGTATTATACATCTTTATATAGTTATATATAGTTCTCCATAGTTTTATACAGCTTTATTTAGTTTTATTTAGTTTTATATAGTTCTATAGAGTTTTATATAGGTTTATATAGTTTTGTTAGTCTTATATAGATCTATATAGTTTTAATTAGTTTTATATAGTTTTATATAGTTTTGTTAGTTTTATATAGGTTTATATAGTTTTACTTTGTTTTATATAGTGTTATATAATTTTACATAGTTTTATATAGTTTTATATAGCACTACATAGTTTTATATAGTTTTATTAGTTTTATATAGTTTTATACAGTTTTTTATGGTTCTATATAGTTTTTTATAGTTTTACGTAGTTTTATATAGTTTTGTTAGTTTTATATAGTTTTATATAGTTTTATAGAGTTTTATATAGTTTTATATAATTTTATATAGTTTTATATAGTTTTATTAGTTTTGTATAGTTTTATATAGTTTTATATAGTTTTACATAGTTTTATATAGTTTTGTTAGTTTTATATAGTTTCATATAGTTTTATATAGTTTCATTAGTTTTATATAGTTTTATATAGTTTTATATATTTTTATATAGTTTTATATACTTTTATATAGTTTTATATGGTTCTATAGTGTTTTCTATAGGTTTATATAGTTTTGTTAGTTTTCTATAGTTTTATATAGTTTTAAATAGTTTTATACAGTTTTATACAGTTTGATAGTTTTATATAGTTTTGTTAGTTTTATATAGTTTTATATAGTTTCATATAGTGTTATATAGTTTTATATAGTTTTATATACTTTTATATAGTTTTATATAGTTCTGTTAGTTTTATATAGTTTTATATAGTTCTACATAGCTTTACATAGCTTTATATAGTTTTACATATTTTTATATATAGTTTTATACAGTGTTATATAGTTCTATATGGTTTTATATAGTTTTA
Organism: Nomia melanderi; assembly: GCF_051020985.1. Classification (NCBI taxonomy): domain Eukaryota; kingdom Metazoa; phylum Arthropoda; class Insecta; order Hymenoptera; family Halictidae; genus Nomia; species Nomia melanderi. Next base: position 7,787 of record NW_027475418.1, on the reverse strand, counting down.
TACAGTTTTATATAGTTATCTAGTTTTATATAGTTTTATATAGCTTTATACAGTTTTATATAGTTTTATATAGTTTTATATAGTTTTATATAGTTTTATATAGTTTTATATGGTTTTAAATACTTTTGTATAGTTTTATATAGTTTATATAGTTTTGTTAGTTTTATATAGTTTTGTATAGTTTTATATAGTTTTATATAGTTTTATATAATTTTATATAGTTTTAAATAGTATTTTACAGTTTTATACAGTTTTATATAGTTCTACATAGTTTTATATAGCTTTATATAGTTTTATATATTTTTATATATAGTTTTATACAGTGTTATATAGTTCTATATGGTTTTATATAGTTTTATACAGTTTTATATAGTTATATAATTTTATATAATTTTATATAGTTTTATATAGTTTTACATAGTTTTATATAGTTTTGTTAGTTTTATATAGTTTCATATAGTTTTATATAGTTTCATTAGTTTTATATAGTTTTATATAGTTTTATATATTTTTATATAGTTTTATATACTTTTATATAGTTTTATATGGTTCTATAGTGTTTTCTATAGGTTTATATAGTTTTGTTAGTTTTCTATAGTTTTATATAGTTTTAAATAGTTTTATACAGTTTTATACAGTTTGATAGTTTTATATAGTTTTGTTAGTTTTATATAGTTTTATATAGTTTCATATAGTGTTATATAGTTTTATATAGTTTTATATACTTTTATATAGTTTTATATAGTTCTGTTAGTTTTATATAGTTTTATATAGTTCTACATAGCTTTACATAGCTTTATATAGTTTTACATATTTTTATATATAGTTTTATACAGTGTTATATAGTTCTATATGGTTTTATATAGTTTTATACAGTTTTATATAGTTATCTAGTTTTATATAGTTTTATATAGCTTTATACAGTTTTATATAGTTTTATATAGTTTTATATAGTTTTATATAGTTTTATATAGTATTATATAGTCTTACATAGTTTTATTATCTTTATATAGTTTTATATAGTTTTATATAGTTTTACACAGTTTTATATAGTTTTGTTAGCTTTATATAGTTTTATATAGTTTTATAGAGTTTTATATACTTTTATGTAGTTTTATATAGTGTTATTAGTTTTATACAGTTTTATATAGTTTTATATAGTTTTATAGAGTTTTATATAGTTTTATATAGTTTTATATAGTTTTGTTAATTTTGTATAGTTTTATTTTGTTCTATAGAGTTTTATATAGGTTTATATAGTTTTGTTAGTTTAATATAGTTTTATATAGTTTTATATAGTTTTATATAGTTTTATTAGTTTTATATAGTTTTATATAGTTTTATATAGTTTTATATAGTTTCATAGAGTTTTATATAGTTTTATATAGTTTTATATAGTTTTATATAGTTTTGTATAGTTTTGTTTGTTTTGTATAGTTTTATATAGTTTTATATAGTTTTATATAGTTTTATATAGTTTTGTTAGTTTTGTATAGTTTTATATAGTTTTATATAGTTTTATATAGTTTTATATAGTTGTATATAGTTTTGTTAGTTTTGTATAGATTTATATAGTTTTATATAGTTTTATATAGTTTTATATAGTTTTGTTAGTTTTGTATAGTTTTATTAGTTTTGTATAGTTTTATATAGTTTTATATAGTTTTATATAGTTTTACATAGTTTTATATAGTTTTATATAGTTTTATATAGTTTTATTAGTTTTATGTAGTTTTGTATAGTTTCATATAGTTTTATATAGTTTTGTTAGTTTTATATAGTTTTATATAGTTCTACATAGCTTTACATAGCTTTATATAGTTTTACATATTTTTATATATAGTTTTATACAGTGTTATATAGTTCTATATGGTTTTATATAGTTTTATACAGTTTTATATAGTTATCTAGTTTTATATAGTTTTATATAGCTTTATACAGTTTTATATAGTTTTATATAGTTTTATATAGTTTTATATAGTTTTATATAGTTTTATATAGTTTTATATAGTTTTATATAGTTTTATATAGTTTTATATAGTTTTATATAGTTTTATATAGTTTTATATAGTTTTATATAGTTTTATATAGTTTTATATAGTTTTAAATACTTTTGTATAGTTTTATATAGTTTTCTATAGTTCTATAGAGTTTTATATAGTTTTATATGGTTTTATAGAGTTTTATACAGTTTTATATTGTTGTATATAGTTTTATATAGTTCTATAGAATTTTATATAGGTTTATATAGTTTTGTTAGTTTTGTATAGTTTTGTATAGTTTTATATAGTTTTATATAGTTTTATATAGTTTTGTTAGTTTTATATAGTTTTGTATAGTTTTATATAGTTTTATATAGTTTTATATAGTTTTATATAGTTTTATATAGTTTTATATAGTTTTATATAGTTTTATATAGTTTTATATAGTTTTATATAGTTTTATATTGTTTTATATACTTTTGTATAGTTTTATATAGTTTTATATAGTTTATATAGTTTTATACAGTTTCAGACAGTTTTATATAGTTTTATATAGTTTTATATAGTTTTATTAGTTTTATATAGTTTTATATAGTTTTATATAGTTTTATATAGTTTTATATAGTTTGATATAGTTTTATATAGTTTTAAATAGTTTTATATGGTTTTACATAGTTTTATAGAGTTTTATATAGTTTTATATAGTACTATACAGTTTTATATAGTTTTATATAGCTTTTATATACTTTTATACAGTTTTGTTAGTTTTATATGGTTTTATATAGACGTGTTAGTTTTATATTGTTTTCTATAGTTTTATATAGGTTTATATAGTTTTACATAGTTCTGTAGAGTTCTGTATAGGTTTATATGGTTTGGTTAGTTTTATATAGTTTTATATAGTTTTGTTAGTTTTATATAGTTCTATAGCTTTTTATATAGTTTTATATAGGTTTATATAGTTTTGTTAGTTTTATATAGTTTTATATAGTTTTAAATAGTTTTATACAGTTTTATATAGTTTTATATAGTTTTGTTAGTTTTATATAGTTTTATATAGTTATATTTTGTTTTATATAGTGTTATATAGTTTTATATAGTACTATATAGCTTTATATAGTTATGTTAGTTTTATTTAGTTTTATATAGTTTTATTTTGTTTTATATAGTGTTATATAGTTTTATATAGTACTATATAGTTTTATATAGTTTGTTAGTTTTAGATAGTTTTATATAGTTTTCCATAGTTTTATATAGTTTTAATAGTTTTATATAGTTTTATATAGTTTTATATAGTTTTATATAGTTTTATATAGTTTGATATAGTTTTATATAGTTTTAAATAGTTTTATATGGTTTAATATTGTTTTATATAGTTTTATATAGTTTGTATAGTTTTATACAGATTTATATGTTTTTATATAGATCTATTAGTTTTATTAGTTTTATTATAGCTTTATATAGTTTTATATAGTATTAAACATCTTTATATAGTTACATATAGTTCTCCATGGTTTTATACAGCTTTATATAGTTTTATATAGTTTTATATAGTTTTGTTAGTTTTATATAGTTTTGTATAGTTTTATATAGTTTTATATAGTTTTATATAGTTTTATATAGTTTTATATAGTTTTATATAGTTTTATATAGTTTTATATAGTTTTATATAGTTTTATATAGTTTTATATAGTTTTATATTGTTTTATATACTTTTGTATAGTTTTATATAGTTTTATATAGTTTATATAGTTTTATACAGTTTCAGACAGTTTTATATAGTTTTATATAGTTTTATATAGTTTTATATAGTTTTATTAGTTTTATATAGTTTTATATAGTTTTAAATAGTTTTATATAGTTTTGTTAGTTTTGTATAGTTTTATTTAGTTTTATATAGCTTTATATAGTTTTACATAGTTTTATAGACTTTTATATAGTTTTATATAGTTTTACATAGTTTTATATAGTTTTATTAGTTTTATATAGTTTTATATACTTTTATACAGTTTTGTTAGTTTTATATGGTTTTATATAGACGTGTTAGTTTTATATTGTTTTCTATAGTTTTATATAGGTTTATATAGTTTTACATAGTTCTGTAGAGTTCTGTATAGGTTTATATGGTTTGGTTAGTTTTATATGTTTTATATAGTTTTGTTAGTTTTATATAGTTCTATAGCTTTTTATATAGTTTTATATAGGTTTATATAGTTTTGTTAGTTTTATATAGTTTTATATAGTTTTAAATAGTTTTATACAGTTTTATATAGTTTTATATAGTTTTGTTAGTTTTATATAGTTTTATATAGTTATATTTTGTTTTATATAGTGTTATATAGTTTTATATAGTACTATATAGCTTTATATAGTTATGTTAGTTTTATTTAGTTTTATATAGTTTTATTTTGTTTTATATAGTGTTATATAGTTTTATATAGTACTATATAGTTTTATATAGTTTGTTAGTTTTAGATAGTTTTATATAGTTTTCCATAGTTTTATATAGTTTTATTAGTTTTATATAGTTTTATATAGTTTTATATAGTTTTATATAGTTTTATATAGTTTGATATAGTTTTATATAGTTTTAAATAGTTTTATATGGTTTAATATAGTTTTATATAGTTTCATATAGTTTGTATAGTTTTATACAGATTTATATGTTTTTATATAGATCTATTAGTTTTATTAGTTTTATTATAGCTTTATATAGTTTTATATAGTATTAAACATCTTTATATAGTTATATATAGTTCTCCATGGTTTTATACAGCTTTATATAGTTTTATATAGTTTTATATAGTTTTATATAGTTTTATACAGTTTTATATAGTTTTATATAGTTTTATATAATTTTATATAGTCTCATATCGTTTTATATAGTTTTATATAGTTTTATATAGTTTATATAGTTTTATACAGTTTCAGACAGTTTTATATTGTTTTATATAGTTTTATATAGTTTTACATAGTTTTATATAGTTTTATTAGTTTTATAAAGTTTTATATATTTTTATATAGTTTTATATAGTTTTATATAGTTTGATATAGTTTTATATACTTTTAAATAGTATTATATGGTTTTATATAGTTTTATATAGTTTTATATAGTTTGTATAGTTTTATACAGTTTCAGACAGTTTTATATAGTTTTATATAGTTTTATACAGTTTTATATGGTTTTATATAGATTTATTAGTTTTATTAGTTTATTATAGCTTTATATAGTTTTATATGGTATTATACATCTTTATATAGTTATATATAGTTCTCCATAGTTTTATACAGCTTTATTTAGTTTTATTTAGTTTTATATAGTTCTATAGAGTTTTATATAGGTAAGTATAGTTTTGTTAGTTTTATATAGTTCTATATAGTTTTAATTAGTTTTATATAGTTTTATATAGTTTTGTTAGTTTTATATAGGTTTATATAGTTTTATTTTGTTTTATATAGTGTTATATAATTTTACATAGTTTTATATAGTTTTATATAGTTTTATATAGTTCTATAGAGTTTTATATAGGTTTATATAGTTTTATATAGCTTTATATAGTTCTATAGAGTTTTAAATAGTTTTATATAGCTTTGTTATTTTTACATTGTTTTCTATAGTTCTATAGAGTTTTATATAGTTTTATATAGTTTTGTTAGTTTTGTATAGTTTTATATAGTTTTATATAGTTTTATATAGTTTTATAGGGTTTTATATAGTTTTATATAGTTGGATTAGTTTTATATCGTTTTATATAGTTCTATATGGTTTTATATAGTTTTGTTAGTTTTGTATAGTTTTATATAGTTTTGTATTGTTTTACATAGTTTTATAGAGTTTTATATAGTTTTATATAGCACTACATAGTTTTATATAGTTTTATTAGTTTTATATAGTTTTATTAGTTTTATATAGTTTTATATAGTTTTATATAGTTTTATAGAGTTTTATATAGTTTTATATAATTTTATATAGTTTTATATAGTTTTATTAGTTTTGTATAGTTTTATATAGTTTTATATAGTTTTATATAGTTTTTACATAGTTTTATATAGTTTTATATAGTTTTATATAGTTTTATTAGTTTTATGTAGTTTTGTATAGTTTCATATAGTTTTATATAGTTTTGTTAGTTTTATATAGTTTCATATAGTTTTATATAGTCTTATAGTGTTTAGTATAGTTTTATATAGTTTTATATAGTTTCATATAGTTTTATATAGTTTTACATAGTTTTATATAGTTTTGTTAGTTTTATATAGTTTCATATAGTTTTATATAGTTTCATTAGTTTTATATAGTTTTATATAGTTTTATATATTTTTATATTGTTTTATATACTTTTATATAGTTTTATATGGTTCTATAGTGTTTTCTATAGGTTTATATAGTTTTGTTAGTTTTATATAGTTTTATATAGTTTTAAATAGTTTTATACAGTTTTATACAGTTTTATATAGTTTTATACAGTTTTGTTAGTTTTATATAGTTTTATATAGTTTCATATAGTGTTATATAGTTTTATATAGTTTTATATACTTTTATATAGTTTTATATAGTTCTGTTAGTTTTATATAGTTTTATATAGTTCTACATAGCTTTACATAGCTTTATATAGTTTTACATATTTTTATATATAGTTTTAAACAGTGTTATATAGTTCTATATGGTTTTATATAGTTTTATACAGTTTTATATAGTTATCTAGTTTTATATAGTTTTATATAGCTTTATACAGTTTTATATAGTTTTATATAGTTTTATATAGTTTTATATAGTTTTATATAGTTTTATATAGTTTTAAATACTTTTGTATAGTTTTATATAGTTTTATATAGTTCTATAGAGTTTTATATAGTTTTATATGGTTTTATAGAGTTTTATACAGTTTTATATAGTTGTATATAGTTTTATATAGTTCTATAGAATTTTATATAGGTTTATATAGTTTTGTTAGTTGTGTATAGTTTTATATAGTTTTATATAGTTTTATATAGTTTTATATAGTTTTATATAGTTTTGTATAGTTTTCTATAGTTTTATATATTTTTATATAGTTTTATATAATATTATATAGTTTTAAATAGTATTTTACAGTTTTATACAGTTTTATATAGTTCTACATAGTTTTATATAGCTTTATATAGTTTTATATATTTTTATATACAGTTTTATACAGTGTTATATAGTTCTATATGGTTTTATATAGTTTTATACTATTTTATATAGTTATATAGTTATATAGTTTTATATAGTTTTATATAGTTTTATATAGTTTTATATAGTTTTATATAGTTTTATATAGTTTTATATAGTTTTATATAGTTTTGTTAGTTTTATATAGTTTTGTATAGTTTTATATAGTTTTATATAGTTTTATATAATTTTATATAGTTTTAAATAGTATTATACAGTTTTATACAGTTTTATATAGTTCTACATAGTTTTATATAGCTTTATATAGTTTTATATATTTTTATATATAGTTTTATACAGTGTTATATAGTTCTATATGGTTTTATATAGTTTTATACAGTTTTATATAGTTATATAATTTTATATAGTTTTATATAGTTTTATATAGTTTTATATAGTTTTATATAGTTTTATATAGTTTTATATAGTTTTATATAGTTTTATATAGTTTTATATAGTTTTATATTGTTTTATATACTTTTGTATAGTTTTATATAGTTTTATATAGTTTATATAGTTTTATACAGTTTCAGACAGTTTTATATAGTTTTATATAGTTTTATATAGTTTTATTAGTTTTATATAGTTTTATATAGTTTTAAATAGTTTTA